>NW_015506266.1:0-31601 GCF_001515645.1 Sinocyclocheilus grahami | reverse complement strand
TTTTATTTTACCCCCGAACGCGATTTTTACTGGGGGACACCCTCGAAAGCAATTGGGCTATTTTCAGGCTAGTTTTGAGTAGTAATTGGGCAGGTTTTGTAGAGAAAACCTGGCAACCCTGCACCAGACAGAGCTGTCGGCGATTCTTCCTATTGTGAAGTCATGCAATGTGAAACCCCCTGTCGTCGATCCATCCTGCAGTGTGAACACAGCAGCAACTGAATGCTACCCCAGATAGTCACGCAGTGTTGAAAATCGTGCAGTGTGAACTCGGCATTAGTTCCCTTTCAGTCGGTCACTACGAGTCATGTCACTGGACACATTTCACTGGGATCTCGCTTCTAGAGACCAATCCACTTCGAGTGTAAACCAAACGAGCCAATGCACATTGACATGCGATGAGTGCATCCAGCTGATGACAGCACGAGCATAAATAGGCAGCAGGTGCAACGCATACCAACTTTTCACTTCAGAGCCGAGCAACAACTTCATTCTGCTCTTGCCAAACTGTTCATGTGACGATGAGTTCAACGCTCTCTAAGGGAGCTTTTTGTGTTGGCGGTGGTCGTTCCAGTGTCGAGTGTGTTGCGCACTTCAGGCTACACTACCCCCTGTTGTGTTGCAAGCGGCCATCTCCCCTGTGCGTCTCAGCACGTAAAAGAGCATTTCCCTGAAAGAGTAATTTCTCTAAAAGAGCATACACGGGTGCGTCTTTGTAAAGACGATGGGTGATGGTCACAATCGCTGCCTCAAGTGTCTGGGCATCAAGCATGCTGAGATGGCGTTCATGGATCAATCATGTTCCCATTGTGGTAAGATGACCATCTCAGAGCTGCGGACCAGGCTTCGTTACCTCGAGGGGGGCGGAGCTCCATTCAGGCAGTAGCACGGCCAGTCTGAGAGTAACAGTGGTGGCAAATCCTCCAGGGAACCAACCCTCAGGGGACCATCGCTCCTCTCACGCTCCACAACCAGTCAAGCTGCCAAAGGAATGCGCTTGGCCCTTTTCAAAGCGCGTACCAGCGGTATCCTTCAGCACTCCTCCCAATGACCGGATGTCGATCATTGCATTGGAGGGGGAGCTTTCTGGAGGAAGTTTCGGCTGCGCTGCCGCCCTCTGGGATGGTGGCAAAGCCTGAATCGAATCGGGAAATGGCAGCTATGCTTTCCCGGGCCACCGAGAGGATAGGGCTCAAGTGGAACCCTCCACTGAATCCCAAAGCCTTGAGGCTGGACGATTGGTTTCTTGGGGTTGCTCGTGCTGGTTCTCAGCACCCCGCCCGGTGCCTTTCTTCCCGGAGGTGCATGAGGAGCTTACCAGGTCGTGGATGGCACCTTTTACTGGCAGAAACCGGCCTGTTAATTCCTCCTCCCTCATCACCCTTGATGTTGGTACAGCTAAGGGGTATGCAGTGATCCCCCTGGTGGAGTGGTCGGTAGCGATGCAATTGTGTCCTAGTACCGTCTCCTCCTGGTGGGGAGACCTGCACTTCCCTCCCGAGCATGTAGGCACTCGTCTGGTCTGACCGGCAGTGCTTATATGGTTTGTGAAGAGTCTGCATCTGCCTTACACGCAATGGCGTTACTGCAGGTTCATCAGGCCAAGGCACTGAGGGACCTGCACGAGGGTGGTCACGATCTGGAAGTTCTGAAAGAGCTTCGAACCGCAACTGACCTCGTGCTCCGAACGACGAAGGTCAAAGCGAGTCCTCTGGGTCGTGCGATGTCCACACTTGTGATCCAGGAGCGCTATTTCTGGCTGTCTGGCCGACATGAGGGAGGCCTGCAAAGTTTGGTTCCTCAATGCCCCTATGTCCCAGACTGGCCTCTTCGGCGACGTCAAGAGCTTTTTTAGAGAGAGCAAAATTTTCGGTCCCGATCCCACCGTGTCTTCACAAACGTTTCGGATGGGGCTCTTTTTCCCCTCAGAGAGCAAGGTGTTCGCATTCTCAACTATCTCGACAATTGGCTTATACTATCACAGTCTCGGGATCAGTTGTGTGAACACAGGGACCTGGTGCTCCGGCACCGAGTCTTCGGGTCAACTGGGAAAAGAGCAAACTCTCCCCGATACAGAGGATATCTTTTCTCGGTATGAAGTTGGATTCGGTCGAACATATGTGCTGAACTGCTTGAATTCATTCAAGGGCAGGACAGCGGTCCCACTGAAACAATTTCAGAGGCTTCTGGGGCATATGGGAGCTGCAGTGGTAGTTACACTCCTGGGGCTGCTTCATATGAGACCGAGTCACACCGGCCTACCGCCAAACCTTCATCCCATGGTCAGACCTTGTGTTTCTCCAGGTAGGCGTGCCCCTAGAGCAGGTCTCCAGGCATGCTGTGGCTTACACGGATGCCTATACCACCAGCTGGGGGGCCACATACAATGGGTATGCAGTGTCGGGGGTATGGACGGGCACCCAACTGCACTGGCACATCAACTGCCTAGAGTTGTTAGCAGTGCGCCTTGCCTTGAACCGTCTCAAGGGGCGCTTACAAGGCAAGCACGTGCTGTTCCGGACGAACAACACTGCGACTGTTGCGTACATCAACCGACAAGATGGTCTGCACTCCCGTCGCATGTCGCAACTCGCGGAGTCGGAAGGTTCTGAGTACAGTTCGTCGGTCATTACTGACGTGACGTCTCCATTCCCTCCTTCAGGGAACGAGGGTTACATACGTAACCGAGTTGTTTGTCACTGATGGCTTTTCCATTTTGGCCTAGTTTTTGGTAAACAAATGATGACACGATGTGATACATCATGTTTGTTGTTCATCTGAGGTTTAATTTTACAATCTTTAAGACCTGCCAAGGACCAGATGATTTTTTTTGTAATTATTATTTTGTCTTGATAAAGAATACCATGGAATTCAATAGTGTAGTAACACAGTGACTTTACCAATTGGTGATTATCTATTTTAATGAAATGCACTTATTCCACAAACCTATGGCTATATTAATGCAGTACATGCCGATTAGCACTGTTGTCTGAATTTCTTCAGCTTTAGTGTGTGAACCAAATTCATTTTGTGTGTGTGTGTGTGTGTACTTTCACAACCTTTGCTTTACAAATATATTGCACAAAACAATGATTTTATATTTCTTCTTGCAAGACTAATTGTAGTTATGCAATTGTGGTAGACCACATCATACATAACCTCTTTGTTTCTCTGCTTTTCTGTAGCTCTTACAGCGTTTACATGAAAGTAATTATAAGAAACATTTTCGTAAACATCAGTTTTAACCATCAATTCAGTTCACTGACAACAGACAGATATTCATCTGTCCCACACATTAAGCTATCGAATATCGAATAATTATTATTATTATTTTCTTTGCCTTTTAAGGAGCTTAACATCTGTGAACTGGACGTGTGAACAAACCCCTTTTTTTATTTCACAGCCTTCACTTTACACACATATTGTGCAAAAACAATGACTTTATCTTTTTTTTCCTGCAAGACTAATTGTAGTTATGCAATTGTGGTAGACCACATCATATGCAACCTCTACCTGGAAAACAGTGTATCATACAAAAAAAAATACAGTTATAATCCAATCAACTTCAGAAACATCAGTGAATATGCCTAACAGTTAACAATGGCCAGAGGAGACAATGGCAAGGAACCCAAACTCCATCGGTAACAGAAATAAGAAAAAATTCTTGGGAGAAACCAGACTCAGTCAGGGGCCAGCTCTCCTCTGGCCATATGAAACCAGCAGTTTAAGTCCAGGCTGCAACACAAGTCAGGCTGGATTGATATCATTCAGAAAGTTCATCCAGTTCCTTCTCTTTGATGACTGTGATGCATAATATGGTGAAGGAGAGGAAGCTGGCCACAGGGTCAGTGCAGAGGACTCGTCTGGTTCTCACGGTCTTTGCTGAGGCTCTGTGCAGATGGCTATCTAGTCGGTGAGGTCTTCACAGGGGATCTGTCTCTATGGCTTGTCTAGTTGTGGTCTCTGGCACTGGCAGTGGTCTCTGCTTACATTCAGGGCAGCTGGGGTCATCACTAGGTGCTGATCCACCATCTCCTCTAGATGCGGACTGGATTCAGTAGCCTCAGAAAAAATATGAGACTAACATAAGCCTTGAGGAACAACTCCCTTCTCTCTCTGCTATAAATTATCTGAATCGATATGTATGTTGAACACTATACCAACAAAGCTACTGGAAGAGGTGCTTCCAGAAGATACTCTTCTTAATATTATTAATTTATCATTATGTAAGGATGGTTTTCTTGTTACGACACAATATCAAAAACAATAGAAAACAATAAAACAATAGAACTCACTAATCTGGAGAGAAATTCTCAAAGAAAGAGCATAGACACCTCCTTGCCCAATCATCTCTCCTGACTTATCTATAAGCAGTGGCGGACTGGCCATCTGGAGCACCCGGCGTTTTCCCGGTGGACTGCTGTACAGTGTGGGCCGGCCCATTTCGTAAATATATATAAAGAATGAGTTATAGTAAGTGTACGTAGCAGGGGCGGACTGGGGCCAAAAAGTGGCCCTGGACAAAGCAGCCCACTACACCCGGTCCACACCATAAATGACAGGCACATTTCTTTACATTACAATATGTCTTTCCTGGTGTATATGGCAAATGGTAAATCATTTTGAATCATTTTTACACATCTTTTTTACATAGAGGGACAGTTTAATATCACTAAAGTTATAATATCAGTCCATATGAAACAATGCACTGGTATATGGTTTAGAAGACTTGGAATGTAGTGCAGAATGTGGACTGCTTTTATTGTGCCTTTCCATTAGTCTTATATTTGTCCTTTTGCAGGAGCTTGAAATTTCCTATCATTTTTTTAGAAAAGAGCTCCAATTGATGATGATTTTGATTATGGTAAATACAGTAAACAGTAATACCGTGAAATATATAATATTGCAATTTAAAATAGTGAATATACTATGTCGATGTACAGTCAAATATAATTTATTTCTGTGAATTTTCAGCATCATTACTCCAGTCTTCAGTGTCACATGATCTTCAGAAATCATTCTAATATGCTGATTTGCTGCTCAAAAAACATTTTTGATTATTATCAATGTTGAAAACAGTTGTGCTGCTTCATATTTTTTTGTGAAAAATGTTATAACATTCAGTCTGGGGTAAAAATAAAAATATATATTAATTAATATTTTTCTGACAGTAACAGTATGTACAAGAGATGTGTAAAAAATCTTTGAAATTATTTACTATTTGCCATATACACCAGGAGAGACAAATTATAATGGTGGTAATTACAACCAACACTGGAGCACCACAAGGCTGTGTGCTAAGCCCATTTCTTTACACCTTTTTATACCAATGATAGCATCAGTCCATCACCCACGACCACATACCTCAAATACTCAGATGACACAGCTATCCTCGCTCTGATTACAGACAACAACTTTATACTGGATTATTACAACACCACTGCACACTTCACTCAGTGGTGTGAGGGTAATATCTCCATCTTAATGTCACCAAAACAAAATAATTAATAATCAGTTCTTCCTCACCTCAGCATTCTGTCCTCATTAACAACCAAGTAATAGAAGTAGTCGATAATTTTAAATACCTTGAGGTAACATTGGACAATCAACTTACCTTTGATCAGCACACCAGTGACATTCAGAAAATGAGCCATCAAAGACTGTCAGTCATCCGTAAATTAAAAGGACTTTATGTTGCTCCTCGTCTCCTTTTGCTGCTGTATCAGAACATGATTCAATCTATTATTCTATATTGATCCACCTGTTTCTCTGTTTCTGTTGCCAAATTCATAAGTATAACTACCATAGCTTCCAAAATAATTGGTCTTCCCACATCAAACTTGACAGAATTAAATAACAGGGCCATTACACATATGGCGACTTCAAATGGACAGGATATTACACACCCATTAAATTGGTACCTCACCCTACTGCCGTCAGGACATAGATACAGGGTACTAAGGTGCAGAAGGGCTCGCTTCAGGAAAAACCTGATCCCTTGAACAAAAGGCCTCGCTGAATAGGCCAGGATGCAGATATTGATATAGGGCGGACATTGTTAATATAGTTTCCCAGATAGCAAATGGATGTGGGCCACTTCAGGCATTGATGCGGCACTGTAGGCCTTCTTATGGCCCAGACAAAATGGATGTGAACCTGAAGTGGGCCACATGTAAAATAGAAAATATGGCCCAAATATCTCAAATCACATGTGGGCCTTTTTAGGCAAAGATGCGGTGCTTATGGCAATGTGTAATCTGAATGTGACCCTAAACTGGCCCATGTGGTAAATAATGAATATGGCCCAAATATCACAAAACAAAAGTGGGCCACCTTTGGCAAAAATGTGGCACAACTGATGAAGGGAAATCTGAGTGTAAACCAAATGTGGCCCACATATGTTAAAGCTAATGTGGCCCAGTTATTTTAAAACATATGTGGACCAGTTTTGGCAAATATATGGCACAGTAGCACTGGCTCTTCTGTGTTTGAGCCAAATGTGGCTCACATATAATGCTACAAATGTGGCCCAATTATCTTAAAACATATGGGCCAGTTTTGGTAAATATATGGCACAGTAAGCATTGGCTCATCTGGATGCGAGCCAAAAGTGGCCCACATATAATGCTGCAAATGTAGCCCAGTTATCTTATAACATATGTGGGCAAGTTTTGGCAAATATATGGAACAGTAGCCCTGGCTCTTCTGTGTTTGAGCCAAAAGTGGCCTACATGTAATGCTGCAAATGTGGCCCAGTTATCTTATAATGTATGTGGGCCAGATTTGGCAAATATATGACATATTAATCATTGGTTCATCTGGGTGTAAGCCAAAAGTGGCCCACATATAATGCTACAAATGTGGCCCAGTTATCTTAAAACATATCTGGGCTAGTTTTGGCAAATATATGGTATATTAACCATTGGCTCATCTGGGTGTGATCCAAAAGTGGCCCACATGTAATGCTGCAAATGTGGCCCAGTTATCTTAAAACGTATCTGGGCTAGTTTTGGCAAATATATGGTATATTAACCATTGGCTCATCTGGGTGTGATCCAAAAGTGGCCCACATGTAATGCTGCAAATGTGGACCAGTTATCTTAAAACATATGTGGGTCAGTTTTGGCGAATATATGGCACAGTAAGCACTGGCTCTTCTGTGTTTGAGCCAAAAGTGGCCCACATATAATGCAGCAAATGTGGCCCAGTTATCTTAAAACGTATCTGGGCTAGTTTTGGCAAATATATGGTATATTAACCATTGGCTCATCTGGGTGTGATCCAAAAGTGGCCCACATGTAATGGTGCAACTGTGGCCCAGTTATCATAAAACATATCTGGGCCAGTTTTGGCAAATATATGGCACATTAACAATTGGTTCATCTGGGTGTGAGCCAAAAGTGGCCCACATGTAATGGTGCAACTGTGGCCCAGTTATCATAAAACATATCTGGGCCAGTTTTGGCAAATAAATGGTATATTAAACATTGGCTCATCTGTGTGTGAGCCAAAAGTGGCCCATATGTAATGCAGAAAATGTGGCCCAGTTATCTTAAAACATTTCTGGACCAGTTTTGGCAAAGATAGAGCACAGCAAGCACATAGCTCATGTGGGTGTGAGCCTAAAGTGGCCCACATATGATATGGCAAATATGGCCCAAATAATTTATAACATTTTTGGCCACGTTTGGATAGATAGATGGCACAGTCAGCATTGTCAAATCAGGATGTAAGCCTAACTTGGCCTACATTTGACATGGCAAATATGCCCCAAATATCATAAAACAGACATGGACCACTTCTGGCTTGGATGCAACACTTAGACACTGGCTAATTTAGATGTCACAGGCCAAAGTTTGAAACCGTAAATATGGCCTGAATATTATTATTATTTTTTTTAACAATATTTCACAATATTGTGAATGTGAATGTGAGGAATGTGATGTATTGCAGTGACAGCTCTTATAATCAGCTGGCATATGTTAGATAGTGTCTAGAAAAGTTCAAGTGTCTAGGTTCAAACTTATGAAGAGTTTTTATGGTTTTGGGATGCCTTTAAATATTTGTATGAGATAATTTTGAGTTGCTGTTTGTGCAAAGCTTGGGTCGCAACGATTTTGCAAAGTAGAACATGTTCCTGTATCATCATATTTTGTTGACCTTGGAGCAACATTCCTGTCCAAAAAAAAAAATTGTCCTAACCATATCCACTACCCCTAAACCTAAACCTAACCGTAACTATAACCCTACAATCAGAGGGAAATGATAGGTGAATAACACTGACGAAGAAGCACCTAACTCTGGTTAAAAGCACACAACTTGACATAAACTGACTTGGTGAAACCACGTTTATCTGCTAGCTGTGTCATTTAACTTCTAGAGTAGAGGCTCCAGGGGGCCTCAACAATCTTCCAGTGGGGCCTCTAAATGACTTATAATTATTTAAAATAAAACAAACCAACCAAAAATAGATATTTCTTATCTGGTTATTTTTATAACAAATGTATATCTTTCTTATGCCAAGCTTTGTAATATTTTATCAGGTAGAAATTGTGAGTGAGGGGGGGCCTTCAAATAGGGGGGCTTTGAAGTCAAAAAGGTTGCGATCAACTGTTCTAGAGTGTGTCAAGTGAGCCCCAAAGGGTAATATTTGAACAAAAAACAAACAAATAAATAAATACATCTTTTAATTTCTCTTAATATCATTTACATTTACAACTGTCATCTTTATGAATAACAATTTCTTTCCTAAAGATTATAACATGATAATACTAATGAATTAATTGAGTAATATGTATATTAATGGCAAATCGGTAGAAGCTGCTATGAGAAAATATTAATTATTATTTTGACATTAACATTTCAATCCCCTTTTTCAGCAAAAATATTATTATTAATATCACTGTTTTTTTTTCTTTCTAAAAAGCTTACTGTGGACAGGTGTTGAAAATTAGCATGTGTGCTAAAACGCTCAAGCAGATGCAAATGGTTCATCCAGTGTAATTGTGATGTCCATGTCAAATAAAACTCTAATAATAATTGTCCCACTTGCTGCTTTGAGCTAACTTGTTAGCGATAATATATCTATTTTGGGTTACACTTTATTTCGATAGTCCACTTTAGACATTCTATTAACTATAAATAACTTTGTAACTACATGTCAACTACATGTCAACTAATTCTCATTAATTTGCATCTACATGTCTACTAACTCTCAGAGTAGACTGTTAGGGTAGGTTTAGGGTTAGTAGAATAAGTTGACAAAGAAAGTGTTAGAAGATATTAAACAGACAGTCTACTAATACTCTACTAACTGCTAGTTGACATGTAGTTGCAAAGTTACTTACTGTTAATAGAATGTCTAAAGTGGACTATCGAAATAAAGTGTTACCCTATTTTGTTCAAATAAAATCTTTAGCACGGATGTATATGTAGTTTATTCTGTCTGAGGGCAAAAATAAATAAATTATAAATGAATAAATAAAACATTTAAACTGGAATGATTTTCCTGTTGCCAGCCCTTTAAATTTAAACGTAGCCGGAAAGCGTGGAAAAGGCGTCCAAAACCAAAACGTCAGTTGGAGGGAGGACGGAACCTGCAAAAAGTCAAGGTAAGATATAACTGATAAATGTGTCTTTTTGTTAGTGAATGCTTCATTATATTCAGTTGGAGTCCACATGGTATTAGATGTAATGACATAATTTAGCAAATGATTAGCTATACTTTCTATTTGAAGATAAATTATAATGGCAGAACCTGCAAATTTGGCTCATTTGTTTATTTACACAGATTAATGCTGCTCATGCATTTACACAAACATTGCATAATGTAAATAACCTATAAATAAAAATATATATAAATTCAGCAGGTGAATCAATAAAAACAATACAATATGATTCACTTTGGTTATTTCAATAGCATTGAAAACAAAACGGTTATTCAAACTGGGAATAAATTATAAAGAAAGCGAGCAAAGAACAATCAAGCGGTTCATGAATTCAGTCTAATGTGATGGATGCACTTTCGCAAAAACTGTTATAAATAATCACTGAAGCTGACTGCACTACTTCAGCAAATGAAGATTCAGAATTCAGAGTGCGCTCACTGAACAACTCAGCGGTGAAGAATACAAATGAAATGGATATATCCTCCGTTACCTGTTGCATGGTATCTTCAGCCATCATCTTAACCCTTCTTGGTGGTGTCTGAGAGCTGTAATCATTCTTTTTGTTTAAGCATTATGTTCTTGTTGCTGATGTTGTCATATAATTGTTCAACTGAGGCCAGAAAACAAGAATTTTTGCATCATCAAAATCTTTTTTTGTGTTTAACTGAAATACATGCAATGTCCTAGGAGCCCTTAGTCAAACACTGCAACACATTGACAGATCTACAAATTAACTTTTGTTGGATTTTAAGCAAAGGCATAATAGTTCCAGGGGGAAATTGAGGCTGGGCCATACAATTACTATTGGACATGTTGACAGGCCTGGGTGGTATCAGCAAGAGCAGATACAGTCTGATCTTCCTAGCAGGCATTAAAGTTGTTTCTGTTGGGCATCTGGAAGCAAAGGGTGCCCTTGGACGTGGCCAAAATGTTTTTAACATTGGCGCTGGCAAACTATGCTTGGCTGGGCGGCGTTATGCAAATCTTCCCACATAGTGATGTAGACGTGTGGGGGCGTGTTAGAACGAGGTAGGCGTGGTTAACTCTTAACTTTTATAAAGAATATCTCTTTGGATTTGAGACTTTAGTCTTTGCAACTTTACAGATCTTCTTTATGCACCAAGATATTGTAACACTGAAATTGCATCATATGACCCCTTTAATAAATGAGACCTTATTGTAAAGTGTTACCAAACTGTTTAATGCGCAGGTAGTTCCAGTCCATTTAATCAACATTCAATATTAATGTGATGCTTCCATTAAAGGACACACACTCTGCTGTTTTTGAAGTTTTTAAAACTTGCAGTTTCACTCTTAGTAGAAAGACCCTGCAGAATAATTCATGAACTTATCTCTCACTCTGTCTTAAACATGTCGCGATTGTTAAATAACGGATTGCGTTATCTGATCTAACCATGGTTTTTTCAGACAACTGTGATTATTGCACTGTTTTATTAGGCACAAGGGGAGTCAGACCAAAAGACATAGGGACTAGGTTTCCCCAGTCAAGATCTTTCTTGAATGCACGCTCGCATTCATTTTCAGATCATGCCACTCTTGCTAGATGGTGAAAAAAAGTTACATTACCTTACATGTACCTTTAACAATAACAAAAAAATAAGTACAATGCCTAGCTTTTTTGTTTTTGTTTTATTTATTTTTCCTGTAATTATATTTTGTTTAGGGGATTTTGTTTAATTTGGCTTTTAAATAGTTTTGTGCATGTGTGTGTGTGTGTCTTCAACGCCATTGTATTATCTACATTCTGTTACTGAGTCAGCTGTTTTTTTTTTATTTGTGAGTCAATTAAAGGCCTGCAAGATTGCCATGACGCTGATGGGCCCAGTCAAGGAGGTCAATAAATCCTATACGTTTGGATTGTTCCTGTTGCTAAGGTTCTGTAGTTTTCACTTCTGCATTGTCAGACAAGTTAGTTTTTTTTTGGATAAGCTAACCTATTCACAGCTACTGAAAATATTTTTAGTTTTTATTTAGTTTCTACAATATTTTCTATACACCTATTTTGTCTATTGTTCTGTTTCAGTTTTTTCATGTTTAGATTGCTTCCCAGTTTTGGAAATGTAATCATGTAATGGGTTTTTTATTGCCAATGTTAAAAAATTATGCATTTTTTTCAGAAATGTGTTTGGATCATCTGTTGTAACTTATCTTAATATTTAGGTAGGCCATTTTTAAATTTCTCTTTACTGTATGTTGAATATTTTTGATGCAGAACTCACTTGATGTCATTGATATTCAGTCACTGAATGCCCAAGGTTTTAATGGCACAGCATGCACACGTGCACACACATACACAGTTACAGTTTATTTGTTTCATTCTTAGCTAACATGTGTCTGTACAATGGCCCGCTTGTGGACCAGAACAGGCCAACGGGAATGCTTTGTCAAAGTTCCAGCATTCCATGCTACATGTGGGCCACATTAGCGTCAGGTGTGGTTTATGTGGTTTGTTGTTGGGTTACATGTGGCATTGCTAAGGCTTCCTTGAGACCCAAATATGGCAATCAGGAGCGGGCCGTATAATTGCCATCATTCCACGTGGTATGTGGGCCAGAGCAAGGTGTCGGATCTGGGCCAGAATTAAAATGAACTGTTGCTCAGATTTGGGCCAGTCCAACTTTATTTGTTTTGTTCTTGGCTGACATGTGGTATTGATATGGTTTCCTTGTGGCCCAAATCTGGGAAACGGGAGCAGACCACCCAAGTGCCATCATTCCTCATGGTATGTGGGCCAGAGAAAGTTATCGGATCTGGGCCAGAATACAAAATAACTGTTGCCCAGATTTGGGCCACAAGGAAACCATATCAATACCACATGTCAGCCAAGAACAAAACAAATAAAATTGGACTGGCCCAAATCTGGGAAACGGGAGCAGCCCACCCAAGTGCCAGCATTCCTCATGGTATGTGGGCCAGAGAAAGTTATCGGATCTGGGCCAGAATACAAAATAACTGTTGCCCAGATTTGGGCCACTTCTACTTTATTTGTTTTGTTCTAGGCTGACATGCAGCATTGCTATGGCTTGCTTGTGGTCCATATCTGGGAAACAGGAGCGGACCGCCCAAGTGCCATCATTCCATGCCAAAAGTGGGCCAGATGAAAGTGTCAGGTGTGGGCTGGATCTGGGCCACAGCAATTTTGCTATCTGGGTTTGACATCAAACACGTGTAATCCTAATGAAATGATGTTGTGTCATGGTGTTACGATCAGCAGCTGGAGTGCCCATGAGCTCCACAAGAGGGCACTCCCCTCCAGAGGATTCTAACATTCTTCAGACTGCATTCCCCATAATCATTTGCCCAGACTCATCATTGATTGCACTCACCTGTGTCTCTTACTTCATCAGTCTCACCCTATAAAAGCCTGGTTTAATCTCTCATTCTGCAGGAAAGACACAGCAAAGCAGTACATTGAGGAAAATCTTAATGTGACTAAGATGTATGACCTCTATGTACAGAAATGCAACAATGAACAGTTCGTTGGCAGAAAATCCAAGTGGCTGTGCTACACAAAAGAGGATCCAAAAGTTATTCAGCTCAAATATGAAGTGTCTGACCAAGCATTTAAAATATTTAAAGCTGGAAAACAGGAGACCAGAGGTTATCATGGAATGGAACCTAAAAAGTTATGCAGACGTCCGCCTGGTATCACCGCTGTGAAAAAGAAAGACGTACTTACACTGAGCACAAATGACAGTATCGCACAGTCTAGCAGTATGTGGACTTCTACCAGGTTTTACAAGTCAGCCAGTCAGAGTAGGCTACTACATCATATACAAATCTGTATGACACATTGTTTTTGTTGTCATGTCCTCAATATTCAGTAACCTATTTCATATGCTCACTGTTCTGGAGCCTACTTTCAGTTGGTAATATGGCAAAAAGATTGTAATTGGTTAATGGTAATTAGTTAAGCAATTCATTACTTCAGTATTAATTAGTTAATTATATTTTTATCATAATACTAATTAGTTATTTGATATATTAGTTTATCACAACATATTGATGTTTCTTTTAAACTCATTAATGGCTTTGTTCAAATTGTCATCAGATGCACCCATGTTTTTATTTTATGCAAGTTGGGGTCCTTCATGCTCACACTGTGTTAACAGCTTTCACATCATACTTAATGCATGGGTCAAATTCAGGAAAAAAAACGTTTTGTTATTTAATGGCCAGGAGAATATAAGAGGTGATACAATTATATAAATTATTCTTCTCATAAAGAATACATATAGGCTTTTGGTTCATATATTTTATTCTGTGCGTATGAATTGTGTATACATTTTATATTCATATTGTTCTGGCAGACATAAAGACATGCAGAGAGAGGCCTACTTGAGTCAGAAGAGGATGCTGAATCACCAGGGCTGTTGAAACTCTCACCATCATAGTGTTGGTCTTGATATCCAAACAGTCAACAACAGGAAGTTATTTTTTCTCTTAGTTTAAAAGGCAAATAAGAGCAAGCCAGTAACACAAAACAGGAGACAAAGTGATTGTAATAATAATAATAGTCAGAGTTTATTGAATAATCATAATTGTGCCTCTCTGCCTAGTCTGACTTTGTCTGACCAGCACTCCTTTAACCTCACAATCATAAGATTAAACAAAAATAGCAGTATTGCAAATGAGCAATATAATAGATTAATAAAATGAAGGGATAATTATAACAAAATAAATTAAACCAGAAATGCAATGCCTTCTAGAAGTCACACACAGGTTGCTTTTATTTATTTATCTTTTAATTTGTTCTGTTTGGATAATACTGGTTTATATAGTAGATGTCTTGTCCTCATAGTGGCACCTAGTGTCATGGATTCAACATCAGGCAAAAACCGCTTTGATTAGATACAGAATACACTCTAAAAAATGTGGGGTTGTTTCAACCCAACTTTGGGTCAAATATGGACTAACCCATATGTTAATGTTGGGTTACATTTTTTAATTACATTTTTAACCCAAAAGTTGGGTTAATCCATATTTGACCCAAAGTTGGGTTGAAACAACCCCACATTTTTAAGAGTGTACACTTTTACATAGTGTCAGTATTGAAATATGCAGTAATTCGTGTGTCATTTACTTGTGTAACAGTAATATATTATTTTAATTTAAAAAAGGTTCTCTTCTGACACGTGTTGTTGTTGTTGTTTTAAAACTTTTATAATTTAAAGAAGATGAGGCATCATTTGACCCTTCGCAAAGACCCACCCCCTTACTGTTGCTAAATCCGACAAACATCATGTTCTCACACAGTGGAAAATACATTGAACAAAGAGGACACTGACAGCGTGCCGACAGACAAAACAGAACAGCTTACTTTTGCTATGAAACAAATTTCAGCTTTTAAATGATGTAATTTAGGAAATTCAAACAATAAATACAGTTTTGTGGCTCTATAAAGTCTCGTGACAGAGCGCTGTTAGTGCCTCAGGTCAAGCAGTTGAACCGATCATCTCTTCCTTTACGTGTTATAGCATGAAATAAAAAATGTAATGATGATTGTTTCACCTGCAGAAAGACATGAATACACACCATTTTTCATGTGTAAGTCCACCGGCTATACTGTGTTAACCCTCCTGACTGGTTTGTTTGTCAGACAAAATGGTGGATTCAGCATTATTAAAGACCACCTGTCAGTTAAACTCCCAATAATGTGAGAATTTTTCCAGGACTGTATCTAAATCATTCAAATGAAGACAAAATATAAGAATATAAACTTTAGTAATTTGTTGTAATGAAATAAACAAAAATTGTTATAATTGAATAAACGTTCAATGTCAATGCTGGGATATTTATTCTACCCAACCGCTGGGTTGAGCCTGCAATATATGCTGGGTAGTTTTTGTGTTACCCAGCCGTTGGGTTAGTGGCTGGGTCAACTACACCTCTCCCCTCTCTTTGGCGAAACAACCCAGCTGCTGAGTTACAGTCAGAGAGCGGGCTTTTTGTGTTCTCTACAGGAGAGAGCAGTTCTCAGCACCGCCGATTTGGTGCACTTTTTCAGCAAAATAAAAGTTTGTATAAATTGTATTTAATTTATAAAGTCTTTACTGTGCTGTAAATTATATTATTGCATTATAATGTAACCTACAAGTACGAGATGCCAGTCAGCTGCGTCAGCAACGGTCGATTCGCACGATGGAAACGCATTTTGCCTTGAATAACAAACTGATTTTATTTAAAATAAAACTGAATGAGTAATATATTATTTTAATTTAAAAAAGGTTCTCTTCTGACACGTGTTGTTGTTGTTGTTTTAAAACTTTTATGATTTAAAGAAGATGAGGCATCATTTGACCCTTCGCAAAGACCCACCCCCTTACTGTTGCTAAATCCGACAAACATCATGTTCTCACACAGTGGAAAATACATTGAACAAAGAGGACACTGACAGCGTGCCGACAGACAAAACAGAACAGCTTACTTTTGCTATGAAACAAATTTCAGCTTTTAAATGATGTAATTTAGGAAATTCAAACAATAAATACAGTTTTGTGGCTCTATAAAGTCTCGTGACAGAGCGCTGTTAGTGCCTCAGGTCAAGCAGTTGAACCGATCATCTCTTCCTTTACGTGTTATAGCATGAAATAAAAAATTTAATGATGATTGTTTCACCTGCAGAAAGACATGAATACACACCATTTTTCATGTGTAAGTCCACCGGCTATACTGTGTTAACCCTCCTGACTGGTTTGTTTGTCAGACAAAATGGTGGATTCAGCATTATTAAAGACCACCTGTCAGTTAAACTCCCAATAATGTGAGAATTTTTCCAGGACTGTATCTAAATCATTCAAATGAAGACAAAATATAAGAATATAAACTTTAGTAATTTGTTGTAATGAAATAAACAAAAATTGTTATAATTGAATAAACGTTCAATGTCAATGCTGGGATATTTATTCTACCCAACCGCTGGGTTGAGCCTGCAATATATGCTGGGTAGTTTTTGTGTTACCCAGCCGTTGGGTTAGTGGCTAAGTCAACTACACCTCTCCCATCCCTTTGGCGAAACAACCCAGCTGCTGAGTTACAGTCAGAGAGCGGGCTTTTTGTGTTCTCTACAGGAGAGAGCAGTTCTCAGCACCGCCGATTTGGTGCACTTCTTCAGCAAAATAAAAGTTTGTATAAATTGTATTTAATTTATAAAGTCTTTACTGTGCTGTAAATTATATTATTGCATTATAATGTAACCTACAAGTACGAGATGCCAGTCAGCTGCGTCAGCAATGGTCGATTCGCACGATGGAAACGCATTTTGCCTTGAATAACAAACTGATTTTATTTAAAATAAAACTGAATATAATTTCATTTAATGTTAAAATATGTACTCTAATCGCAGTACTGTTTGTTTATGGGCAGGTTATGGAGTCAGTCACAGCATCTTTCAGCTACGAGCGAAACGCGAGGCGGTGGTCTGAGGTTCGCAGTTTCCCCGCTGAACAGTAACCTATTACTGGCTCAGATTTCAGCGACACACCGGCACGAGAATTAGCACTATTTCAGTTGAAAAGAGATGAGAGAGAATACACTTAAATTAAAATGCGTCTTTTAAATGTTAATTATTTTTATTTCTATAATGCTTGTTAAACAAGTTTAAATGTATGTAATATTGTAAATGATGCTGTGTTCACCCAAATAAATCCAATTTGTCTTTTATTTTTGTCCACGGGTGTTCTTTCTTATTAATAATTGTTCATCTTTTGATTATTGCTGTTGCCTCAAATAATTATGTGTGATTTTTGATTTACAGCCTATTTTAAGCCAGCAATGTAGTAATTTTTCAACAATAGTTGACTTAAATTAAACAACCCAGCATGTAAAGCACTTTGAATCACCATTGTGTATGAAATGTGCTATTTAAATAAACTTGCCTTGCCTAGGCAGATCGGAGCAGAACGCTGGCAGCTTCGCATTTGTGTGTACGTCGCCGCTGTTGTGTTTCTCTCCTCCCATTTACTCTGAGGAAGAAATGGCGAACTCACGGGGATGAGCGATCAAGCTTGAGTGATTTAACGCCGGCAAAGCCCCCGCGTGCATCACTCTCCATGCAGCTCTTTGAGGGGGTTCGGAGCAGAACGCTGTCACCATTGATTCAATATCGCTGACAGCTTCATATTTGAATGCACCTCTTGCCTGGGCCATGCCCACGCTGAGGCTGCGCTCGCTGGGACAGACCGCTCTCACTATAAGAGTTTATGTCTCGCTCTGCTTTGCTCGCGGCTCGCCTTTTTCAATTAAGGCAGCCCCACCCCTCCCGTCTTCCTCTACGAGCGGATCTGAGAGAATGCGCACAGCACTTTTGATCTGCCGGTGTGTTACTTTTGATCTGCCGGTGTGTTTACACATAAAGATCATAAGTACCCCTCTTCTAATGAGCGGTTTGATCTTTTTAGGCAGATTAAAGGAGAATGCTGTCGCTAATGATTATTATCACTGACAGCTTCAGATTGGACCCGTCTGGGCCATACCCATGCTGAGGCAGCGTGTACGGGGGCTGACTGCTCTCACTACAAGAGCATTAAGTCTAGCGAAGCATTTTTTTTAAAGCATTTTCAAAAGAGAGCACATTGCCTCTTCTGTTTATCACGAGTGTGGGGTCCCCATACCACGACCAGCCACTCAAATTAATCCAACCCCTTGTCACGTGGGCTGAGGCCTGGCAGGCCATCCCCGGAGTGCCAGACTGGATTTTGGGGATAATACAACAAGGTTATTCACTGGAATTCACTCGAAGACCCCCGCGATTCAGCGGCGTGGTTCCCATTAATTTGTTTGTGATAGGCGCCGTAGAAATGGTTCCCCCAGCCCAGGGGACTGGTACTTTTCACTGGATCTGAAAGATGCCTACTTTCACATCCAGATAGCCCCCCACCACAGATGATTCTTGAGATTCGCCTTCGAGGGAGTGGCATATTAATACGTCTGAGGTTCGCAGTTTCCCCGCTGAACAGTAACCTATTACTGGCTCAGATTTCAGCGACACACCGGCACGAGAATTAGCACTATTTCAGTTGAAAAGAGATGAGAGAGAATACACTTAAATTAAAATGCGTCTTTTAAATGTTAATTATTTTTATTTCTATAATGCTTGTTAAACAAGTTTAAATGTATGTAATATTGTAAATGATGCTGTGTTCACCCAAATAAATCCAATTTGTCTTTTATTTTTGTCCACGGGTGTTCTTTCTTATTAATAATTGTTCATCTTTTGATTATTGCTGTTGCCTCAAATAATTATGTGTGATTTTTGATTTACAGCCTATTTTAAGCCAGCAATGTAGTAATTTTTCAACAATAGTTGACTTAAATTAAACAACCCAGCATGTAAAGCACTTTGAATCACCATTGTGTATGAAATGTGCTATTTAAATAAACTTGCCTTGCCTAGGCAGATCGGAGCAGAACGCTGGCAGCTTCGCATTTGTGTGTACGTCGCCGCTGTTGTGTTTCTCTCCTCCCATTTACTCTGAGGAAGAAATGGCGAACTCACGGGGATGAGCGATCAAGCTTGAGTGATTTAACGCCGGCAAAGCCCCCGCGTGCATCACTCTCCATGCAGCTCTTTGAGGGGGTTCGGAGCAGAACGCTGTCACCATTGATTCAATATCGCTGACAGCTTCATATTTGAATGCACCTCTTGCCTGGGCCATGCCCACGCTGAGGCTGCGCTCGCTGGGACAGACCGCTCTCACTATAAGAGTTTATGTCTCGCTCTGCTTTGCTCGCGGCTCGCCTTTTTCAATTAAGGCAGCCCCACCCCTCCCGTCTTCCTCTACGAGCGGATCTGAGAGAATGCGCACAGCACTTTTGATCTGCCGGTGTGTTACTTTTGATCTGCCGGTGTGTTTACACATAAAGATCATAAGTACCCCTCTTCTAATGAGCGGTTTGATCTTTTTAGGCAGATTAAAGGAGAATGCTGTCGCTAATGATTATTATCACTGACAGCTTCAGATTGGACCCGTCTGGGCCATACCCATGCTGAGGCAGCGTGTACGGGGGCTGACTGCTCTCACTACAAGAGCATTAAGTCTAGCGAAGCATTTTTTTTAAAGCATTTTCAAAAGAGAGCACATTGCCTCTTCTGTTTATCACGAGTGTGGGGTCCCCATACCACGACCAGCCACTCAAATTAATCCAACCCCTTGTCACGTGGGCTGAGGCCTGGCAGGCCATCCCCGGAGTGCCAGACTGGATTTTGGGGATAATACAACAAGGTTATTCACTGGAATTCACTCGAAGACCCCCGCGATTCAGCGGCGTGGTTCCCATTAATTTGTTTGTGATAGGCGCCGTAGAAATGGTTCCCCCAGCCCAGGGGACTGGTACTTTTCACTGGATCTGAAAGATGCCTACTTTCACATCCAGATAGCCCCCCACCACAGATGATTCTTGAGATTCGCCTTCGAGGGAGTGGCATATTAATACACGGTCCTTCCCTTTAGACATATCTCCTCACACTTTTAGGAAGTGCATGGATTCCCATCTATCATACTATTTCACAGATCCTTCCTCCTCAGCCATTTAGAATGCCTGGGACTCAGGGTCAATTTTGCCAAGAGCGTGCTGTCCCCCAGCCAACGGATATCGTTCCTGGGAACAGTTCTCACCAGAACGTGCACTGGCCATTCTGGGGAAGTCGTGGCCTAATGGGATTGTAGGTGGGGGGAGTGAATGTACAGCGCTCTCTCCCACCTTCAATACCACAACCGAGGTGCCCTTGAGCAAGGCACTGAACCCCCAACTGCTCCCCGGGCGCCGCAGCATAAATGGCTGACCACTGCTCCGGGTGTGTGTTCACGGTGTGTGTGTGTTCACGGTGTGTGTGTGTTCACGGTGTGTGTGTGTTCACTGCTGTGTGTGTGTGCACATTGGATGGGTTAAATTCAGAGCACTAAATCCAAGTATGGCTCACCATACTTGGCCACATGTCACTTCACTTTCACTTTCATTCAGCAGCTCTCGGCCTCATTCAAAGTTAGAGCCCCTCGCCCTCTCAAGGCATTTCAGAAGATGCTGTGCCTCATGGCCTCTGTGTCGCCGATACTTCAGCTGGGCTTGCTTCGCGGCCCCTTCAGTACTGGCTGAAACCACAAGTTCCGTCTCACACCTGGCGTCTTGGACGCCTTCGTTTCAAGGTGGACCAGGCCTGCATAGCAGCTCTGGCCCCTTGGAAAGACTCTCAGTGGATGGAATGGGGCGTGCCCCTAGTAATGGTCTGCGGAAGGAAGGTGGTCTCGACAGACGCTTCCAACACAGTTTGGGGAGCGCTGTGCGATGGCAAACCGTCTTTCGGCCATTGGTCGAAAAAAGGAGGGATGGCTTCACATCAACTGCCTGGATATGCTGGCAGTATGTTTGGGCCTTCGCACCTTTCTGCCAGACCTAAGGGGACACTACGTTTTAGTCCGCTCTGACAGTATGACAGTGGTGTCATATATAAATCGCCAGGGCGGTCTCTCCTCGAAGAGCCTCTTCAT
Organism: Sinocyclocheilus grahami; assembly: GCF_001515645.1. Lineage (NCBI taxonomy): Eukaryota > Metazoa > Chordata > Actinopteri > Cypriniformes > Cyprinidae > Sinocyclocheilus > Sinocyclocheilus grahami. The sequence goes on along the minus strand of NW_015506266.1, from coordinate 10,426 downwards.
TCTGGTAGAGTACCTCTTGGAATGGGCTCAGCTCAACTTGCGTTCTCTGAGAGCAGCGCATGTGCCGGGCAGGTTGAACCAAGGAGCAGACATGCTATCTCGGAGCAACGTCCCCTGGTTGCTCCACCCACATATGGTTCAGAGAATCTGTGAGATTTTCGGCAAGGCAGAGGTCGACCTCTTCGCATCAGAAGGCAACTATCACTGCCCAATTTACTTTTCGAAGGACAGGGATGAATTGGCCCGCAACTGGCCCAACCTCCTCCTTTATGCTTTTCCCTCGATCGGCCTGATCCCACATGTAATCAGGCGAATCAGGGAACAGAAACACAAGGTTCTGTTGGTGACTCCACTCTGGAGGAACCAACACTGGTTCGCAGAGCTGTCTCGGCTGCTCTCTGCAGCCCCGTAGCCCATTCCCCTGAGACGGGACCGCCTCTCTCAGGTGAACAGAACGATGGCTCCCCCAGCCCGAGCTGTGGGCTCTGCACCTCTGACTTCTTGATGGGAGCCTGCGGACCTCTTTGAGAGTGTGCTAAATACAATATCTCAGGCTAGAGGACCCTCCACGAGATGGCTCTATGCCCTTAAATGGTCTGTCTTCTTCGCCTGTTGTACGGCCAGCAGCGCAGTCCCATTTTCCATCAAAATATCTCTGATATTGTCCTTCCTGCAAGAGCTGTTGGACAAGGGTCGTTCCCCCTCCACGCTCAAGGTCTATGTAGCAGCCTCACATGCTCCTATAGCTGGCCAGTCGGTGGGCAGGAACAACCTAGTTGTTCGTTTTTTGAAGGGGTCTAGGAGGTTCAACCCGCCTCGCCCTATCACCATCCTTACATGGGACCTGCCCACAGTGTTCAGGGCTCTGAAAAGTCCTCCCTTTGAGCCTCTACAGTCCGTTAACCTTCATCCCCTGACGCTAAATTCTGCTCTGCTACTGTCGATAGCATCGGTAACGCGTATGGGAGATCTGCAGGTGCTCTCGGTGAGCCCCAACTTCCTCGAATTCTGGCCTAACAACTCCAAGGTCGTCCTGAAGCCGAGGCATGGTTATCTACCTAAAAGTGCTCTCGACTCCGTTCAGAGCACAGGTGATGGCTTTATCGGTGCTTCCTCCTTCGGAGCAGGACCAAGAGCTGAATTTACTCTGCCTCGTCAGGGCATTGAGAATGTACATTGAGCGTTCCGCCCCGTTCAGGCAGTCGGAACATATTTGTGTATGCTTCGGTGACCACACCAAAGGGTCTCTGGTCATGAAGCAGAAACTTTCCAAATGGATAATCGATGCTATCTTGCTAGCATACTCTTCTTTAGGCATACAATGCCCTATGGGAGTAAGAGCCCACCCAACAAGAGACGTCGCCTCTAACTGGGCTTGGTCTGCTCTGCACCTCTGACTTCTTGATGGGAGCCTGCGGACCTCTTTGAGAGTGTGCTAAATACAATATCTCAGGCTAGAGGACCCTCCACGAGATGGCTCTATGCCCTTAAATGGTCTGTCTTCTTCGCCTGTTGTACGGCCAGCAGCGCAGTCCCATTTTCCATCAAAATATCTCTGATATTGTCCTTCCTGCAAGAGCTGTTGGACAAGGGTCGTTCCCCCTCCACGCTCAAGGTCTATGTAGCAGCCTCACATGCTCCTATAGCTGGCCAGTCGGTGGGCAGGAACAACCTAGTTGTTCGTTTTTTGAAGGGGTCTAGGAGGTTCAACCCGCCTCGCCCTATCACCATCCTTACATGGGACCTGCCCACAGTGTTCAGGGCTCTGAAAAGTCCTCCCTTTGAGCCTCTACAGTCCGTTAACCTTCATCCCCTGACGCTAAATTCTGCTCTGCTACTGTCGATAGCATCGGTAACGCGTATGGGAGATCTGCAGGTGCTCTCGGTGAGCCCCAACTTCCTCGAATTCTGGCCTAACAACTCCAAGGTCGTCCTGAAGCCGAGGCATGGTTATCTACCTAAAAGTGCTCTCGACTCCGTTCAGAGCACAGGTGATGGCTTTATCGGTGCTTCCTCCTTCGGAGCAGGACCAAGAGCTGAATTTACTCTGCCTCGTCAGGGCATTGAGAATGTACATTGAGCGTTCCGCCCCGTTCAGGCAGTCGGAACATATTTGTGTATGCTTCGGTGACCACACCAAAGGGTCTCTGGTCATGAAGCAGAAACTTTCCAAATGGATAATCGATGCTATCTTGCTAGCATACTCTTCTTTGGGCCTACAATGCCCTATGGGAGTAAGAGCCCACTCAACAAGAGACGTCGCCTCTAACTGGGCTTGGTCTAGCGGTGTGTCCATTGCAGAGATTTGTGTGACGGCCGGCTGGGCCTCGCCATCCATATGGCAAAACCAATGGCCGTGCAGTCACACTGCATTATTAAAAAGGCTTCAGTATTCTGAGAAAAAGGAATTTTCCCCATTGCATCTTAGCAGATGCAGTACTCGTTCCCATATCTCAGGGAACCGAGGTTACGTTAGTAACAGAGTACGTTTTTGGTTGTGTTTATTTTTTCATCCAAATAGGAAGAAATAGTGTTCAGTAAACACGCAATGTACACTATAGACTTTTAAACCATTTGCATAAAGCAAATCAAATATAAACAAGATGTAAATATTTTAAAGTTACACAAAATAAAGTTAGAACAAAAACAGCAAACTTCCAGCATGTTGCTACGCCCTTCTTCTTTCTCTTTCTGTTTGTCCTGTCCCTAAATGAGATATATCCAGCTGCAGACTGGCAGCTCTATAAAATACTATATTCAGTAGAATTCAGTAAGCTTAAAGCAATGTTGTAACAAATTGTGTAAAATTGCACCATCTCTCAAATTTCACAGTTTGCTTTATGTAAAAAATAAATAAATAAATAAATAGTTGTGATACCATAATTTATAGAATTAAAAGGTCAGACTACTACCTGCATTACCACACATGCACTTAAATGTTGTGCTATTTTTGTTATTGTAATATTGTTATCATTGACATACTTTGTACTTGTGATTCTAACTTTATTAAACGTACTTAAGTATTGAAAGTAAAAGTAAATGCAATACGAAAAGGAGCAAATAAATATATCAAAAATAAAGTTTATACACAGTTTGAGTAGCAAGATTGTGTTCAGTTTTAACTCTTTCTTCCATTTTGTATCTTTGGGTAAGCATAAGAGGCACTTCATCCAGTACTTAGTCTCTTTCATTCCATCATTTTGATTCAGCCGATTCATTCAAATGGCTGATTCATTCAGGAACAAAACATTTGACTGTGTTAATGTGTGAGTCACCGAATCATTCATTCAACCAGTTCGTTCAAAAAGCTGATTCATTCAATAAGTAAACACTGTTCATTGCTCAGAGACACAAAACAGTGCTGTGATATTTGTTTGAACAAACTCAAAGGGTTAAAACATAAAACAAGCAAGACAAACGATAAAACAGTAAAACAACAAATATAAAATCCAATTTGAATGCCTGGGAGTAAAGATATGTTTTCAACATCGTTTTAAAAGTTGTAATAGAAGGTGCAAGGCAGATGTCCAGTGGCAGTTGATTCCAAAGACGGCGGGTGGCAACTGAAAAAGCCCTATCACCCTTTGTTTTTAAACTTGAATGAGGGACAGCTAAGAAAGCCCTGTCAGAAGATCTTAAAAGGTATTTAACAGGTATTTGATCATTGTTTTACTATAGAAATGTTAAAAGAGCAACAATGCTTACCAATGCAAACTAGACTTGTTTCCTTCTTGACTGTCTTTAGACTTTTTACGCACATTAAGCTCTTTAATAGTTTGTGTGCTCTGAAAAAATAAAGTTTAAAAAAATTATTATCCTTGTTTGACGGTCCAATGTTTTGTATAATGTCATTACCATCAGTGCCAGTGTCTGAAACATTGTTACTTTATGACTTTAGGGGAATACAGCAAAAAAAATTTGGTGAAAATTTTTTTAAATTTTTATAAAGTAACTCACCTTTTCATAAAGGTGTTTAATGATAAAAGGCCTCATCAAGATCTCACTGACAGACGGGCGGTTCGCTGGGTCCTTCTGAAGTGTGTCTCTCACCAGCTGACGAAGATCCTGAGAGAAGGTCTCAGGAAGAGCTTTATAGGAGCTTCTTAGTATCTTTGGAATAATATCAACTGTGTTTTTTCCTGCAAACTAAAGACAGACAAAATATGAGTCAACAAGTTTGTAAGTAGTTTACAAAATATAAAATAAGATAAAATAAATGATACATATTGTTTCAAAGCAGCTTTAAAGTAATGCATGTTTCAAGTGTCAGTTCATGTTCAAGCAATGCATTTTTCTTGAACATTTGTCATAATCCAAACTGCAATATCAAAGGAGAAAACAGTGTTTGATTAATGTAATCTGGACAAGCTCATGTTCAAGCATTTAAATAACAGTATGAACAGGACTAGAATGAAGTAGTTATTTAGAAATATTTCAATCAAAATGGAAGCTCTGTCATCATACCCACTTTTCCATACAAGTGAAAAGGAACTGAATCTGTCATGCTATAAAAGTTATCTATACACACTTTGGTTCTTCAGCATACCATATTTGAATGTGTAAGATTTGAAAGCTACTGAATGGCTGCAGAGGATTTGGACTATACTGTAATATGCAAATAGTATAGACAACTGTTCCAGTACCTATGTTCATTTTTTTTTGGCTTTCTTGAAGCTTGACAACCCCACTTTCCTACTATTTTATGGGGAAAAAAGCCAGGATAATAATTTCAAAAACACACCTTTTCTGACACCTTGAAAAACCAAATTAAACCTTTAACTCAACTGGAATATGATAATGAGTAAAGAGAAACATGTATAATAATCTGGGGTCTTTATAAATTTATTTGGGGATTTATAAAACTCTCCGTAGATTTCATCCTAAAAGTGTACGTACGCTCAAAAGCTAGATTGCCAGAACCTGCGCAAAAATCCCTTTATAAATCCCAATCAGGGGAAGATTGTGCGTACGTGCATCTCCACCCTGACTCCTCCCTGAAATCACCATCAAGTTCAAGTTAATTTATTTATAAAGCACATTTATAAACAGTGCTGTACATTAAAATCAAACTATAAACACATAAAACAGAAATAATAAAACATATGAATTTGAAACCAAAGGAATGACAGATAAACATTCTGAAGACAGAGTAATAATCAATACCATAATACTTAACTAAACTTCACTTAAAAATGGATAGGGAAGGTGCCTAATCTAATCTCAAGCGGCAGATTGTTCCATAACCGAGGCCCAACCATAGATCCCCTCTACGTTTAAGTCTGGACTGAGGAGCTAAAAGGAGATTCTGATCACTGGATCTTAGACTTCTAGTGGGAGTATACTTCTTAGAATGGAACCCAGAGGAAGCATGTACAGGGAAAAAAGGGAGGGTGCCAATATCGAGCCTTGAGGGAGGCCACAGGTGAGAGGAGCAACAGAGGAAGAGAAGTTACCTAGTTTGACAAAAAATAATTCTGTCAGATAAAAATTACTGAAACCACTTAAGGACTGTACCTTTTAGGCTCACGTCTGACTCTAATCTAGATATCAAAATAGAGTGGTCCACAGTATCAAATGCTGCTGATAAATCTAACAGATCCAGGACCACAGAATCACCACAGTTGGTAGCTAAAAGGATATCGTTTAACACTCTGAGAAGAGCCGTTTCAGTACTATGAGCAGATTTATTACCAGATTGAACATTTTCAGTAATACAGTTAAGATTCAGAAAGAACTGCAGTTAGTCAAACACAATTCTTTCTAAAAACCTTTGAAATAAATGGTCAAATAGAAATGGGACGGAAGTTATTCAGAATAAAAGGATCTAGTGACGGCTTCTTGAGAGGCAGAGTGACAGTAGCCACTTTAAGAGTAGCAGGAACAGAGCCAGTTAAAAGGCACTTATTAAAAAAAGACACCAAACCTGGCCCAACAGTGTCAGCAATTAATTTAAAACATTTCGGATGTATAATGTCATAAGGACAAACATATGGTTTACTATTAGCAATGATGTCTTTGAGTGATTGTATGGAAATGTACATCACTATATATGGTGCTTACAGTGCCTAGTTTTACTATGCATAACCTCGTCTGCATATCATTTTCATGCATATTCCCATCCACGTGACACCATGTTTAACACCGTCAAAGGTACAAGACATTAAGTAAATATGAGATAGGGACTATAAATGCCATTTGTGCCATACACATACATTTGTATTGCTAAAAATCATCCAGTATCCTTATGTTTTAGAATAAATATATCAAAATATCCATAAAAAAGTGTTTAAAATAGTTAACAGAAAAATAATTTTGAATAGAGTAGATCTCATTCATTTCCACTGACCAAATAATATTTCAATTGTTTTAAAAAAATAAAATTAAATAAAATTAATGCAGTTTTGTTGATAAGGTGAACATCGTTTAGCTATTTTTAGTGGAAAAATATAGGCCAATATTTATTGCAGTGTAAATTCAATTATCTGTCTCATTAATCTGTCATTGACAATGTATTTTAAAAAGGATACGGTTTTCTTCAAGTTGTATCCTTCAAATACAGTGGTATTTTTCATAATGTTGTAGAGATGCCTTCACACGACATTAACACCTCGTGCAGCTGTGGTTGTACAGTAAGCTATTATCACTGGTCCTATTCAAACCGGACAATAGACCGTTCCACCGAATCCAGCAGTGTCCGCCACAATATCGAAGTAAGTGCGCATCATTGATCATTGTTCTCGCTAAAAATATTTTCTCATAACATGAGATATGCAGTTTAGTTTAAAGATAAATTATTGTGCACCTATGGCACTCATCGCTGTCATTAAAACATAACATACCACAGGAAAAGTAATCGTGCATCCACTACAAATAGGCTATCTAAATTCATATAATTTTGGTTTAACTTCTGCGTAATGACTTTGTAATTTCAGTGCTTATCTCCATTAATGAGAGTGGAATATTTAATATTTAAATATGATGAAATTAAAACAGTTTAAAATCATTGTTTACTTCATAACTTTTCTCTCTCCAGGAAAAAAAAGTCTGTACGCATGGGTCAGAGTTTGCCAAAGAGTTTTGACCAAAAGTTTTGTCAAATTTTCCCGTCAATTTTGTTGATTGAAATTTTGATATCATTGCATCTCTAGTTGAGTGGTTGATTGCCTCAATGAGAGTAACCTGCAGTATATCTATATTACAAAATATTTTTTTTTTATTTTATTTTTTTAAAGCTTAACATTGATCTAAACATGCTCAATATCTAATGAAAGAACAATCTTACAGCACACTTCAGCATGCACATCTCATAGATGATACAGCCCAGACTCCATATTTCTCTGTAAAAAAAAGAGAAGATTATAAAGTTTAGAGTTTCAGTATTCAGCTATGGAAACTGTTTAGTCACACTAGAATACATATCAGAAATGTATTATGTTTATTACGATTTCTCATCGTAAGGTTCGCCACTCAAAATCTCAGGTGCAACATATGAGAGCGCTTCAGTTTCTGCTGTTTGTGCGTCAGTGGACCTGACAGAAACAGAAAGAGAAATACATGTTATAGATCACTGTGTTTGGACTAAAGAGTATGCCATGTAGTACATGTTGAATAGTTCTTGACAAGTCATGTTTTGAATTAAATGAGCACATACAGTACCATTCACGAATCACTTCAAACTCTCCGAGGCGAATGGTTCGACATGCAGTGAAAAATATGCTCTGCCATAAGAAAACATACGCCTTTAGGAAGATATAGTTATAGCTGCGGTATTAGTTTAAAATAATTAAGGTGAGACACTACAAGCATCAGAAATACTCTTTTATTTATTTATTTTTGTTTTTTTCCCCTCCCGGAATGGTGACAAGATAACTTCTAAAATACACTTTTAGGTGTTTCTTTTGTTGCACTTTGACTTTGTGCGTCTGTAGATTTCAAACACAACACAGCAAGGCCACTTTCTCAAAATGAGATTGTTGATAATTTGTCTGATTGATACACTATTTTACTACTTAAAAAATGCACATTGAAACCTGGCTTTATCCAATGTTCTGATTTTTGTCTTAGAAATTAATGCAAATTAGTGCATATTTAACTATATAATGCATAATTTGCATATATTATAAAATGTCTAATTTAAAAAAAATCAACTGGGAAGTATGGTATTATTATTATTATTATTATTATTATTATTTACCCTAATCACCTGGGATTGTCTTGTCTCAATAAATTAATATGATTCAAATGATGACTTTCCTAGTCTTGAAATGTCAGAAATTTGCCTTTTCAGTATATTCTATATTCTGTCTATAAGCATGCAAGTGTGTGTATGTGTAATTTCGTCATCATTTGATTTCTAAACATTTGTTGTGTTTGATATTTTGTGTTCTGCTACTCTCATTCTAAGAAGTCTATAGAAATCACAAGACCAGAACGAAGCAGGTTAATGTCTTATTAATTTAGATGCATAAACATATCTAATTATTTATCAGCTTCACAACAAACTGTACATTGATTTTAAAAGTGCAGTGAAGCCAGATTTAAAACTGAGACAGAAGTATTTTATTTCAACAGAAGCTTCAGTTATGACACTCTGATTAAACATTACACAAAACATTAAATATAAATAAACCTATGCTCAAATTAATTGTGCACAATAAAATCTGTAAACATGAATTTAGAAAACAGAAGTGAATTTTCATCGTATGCATTAATTGTGCATTAACTAAATTTGTACCTTTGGCTGCAAGTGTCTATGTAGGATCTGTTGATCATGCAGGTGCTTTAATGCCATGCACAGATTCACAGTCCAGTCCAGAACCTGTAAATAGATCAAATGCGAAAAACAATATTTCATTGTTTTTTTTTTTATGGCTATTGACGAAGACAGTGACCTAATAAACTAACAAATCTTCCAGTAAATAGTTAATGGATTCTTAACTTTACAGATCATCTTATATTTCCTGATTACTGTCACAGCTACATTGTTCTCTCTCCTCTGAGTTTAATCATATCTTATTACCACACTCATCAAGAACTGCACTTATTCCCAGCACTCTCTCTCTCTCTCGCTCTCTCTCTCTCTCTCTCTCTCTCTCTCTCTCTCACCTGTTCAGTCCATTGTTGGTTGACTGTGTTTACTCCCTCTGTTTGGTCTCCTTGTGTTGTCTTCTGCTAAGAAAAAGATTGTTAATTCAAGGCTAAGTGTTTTGTGAGTTCAGCATTTTATTCAATAAAGTGGGATAGATTTATACCTCTTTGAATGTCATAAAATAACGTCTTATTATTATTATTATTATTATTATTAAAAGAAAATAATAATAATAATGCTGTCATTAGCTAGTAGGTAATCAGTAGTTTGGTATTGTATTACAAATCGTACAAAATAAGATTTTTATTATTATTTTTTTTTATGATGACTATATTTTGTTTTATTTCAAGGGCTCACACAGTTTCAAAATGCTTGATAGTCCTTTGTGCTGCACTATTTAGGATTTAAGCTATTTTGAACAATACATTAATTAGCCTGAATTTTAAAAAGCCATTAAAAAAAACTATTTGAACAGAAGTCAAAACATCAATCTAAAACATTTTCAAAACACAAATATCAACAAATACCAAGAAAGGAATTTTATTTCACTATTTATGAGGCATCTGCAGGATATTTAAAATCAAATGTAAGGCTTTTGATGACCCCTGAGCCTGCACAAATAAAATGAATACATGATTAATGCATGATCAAGGTAGGGCAATGTCTGTGGTAACATTAAACCATAAAAAATTATTTACTGTTTAGATACAGGTTTTCACAAAACAAAATTAATTATAAAATGATAAAACTCTCATTTCAGCCTTTAAACCTATATATATATAATATTAAACCTATAAATATATAATATATATATTCTAGCCTACGTCTTGGAATATATGACCCAAATAAGAGTTTTCACCATATATTGTCATCTGAACGAGTAAGTAACAAGTCTGCCACTTTTGTTCTGACCAACTGAGGAAAAAAGCATTACAATAAATCGCGCTACCAATGGTGATTTAATCTAACGATCGATTAGCTATACGACAGTCACGTTACATGATTTGACTGATTTGAATGTTATGTAGAAAGGGTGACAGCACATCGCATTAAAGGAAAGGAACATTCATGTTTTCTGGCCAAAATCAAAAACGAAACTAAAACGAAATAATCTTTGAGAGCAAGGGGCCCCTGGTGTTTTGGTGGCCCTACGCAACATGTGTACTTCACATACAGGGAGGATCGGCTCTGCTTTTGTTGCTGACGTTAAAGCTTCCAATGTTTCAACATAAAACACGAACACTGCAATACAAATCACAATAGCAGTTCCCATTTACAGATAGCATTACATTTGTAGATACAGTCAAACCAAAATTTATTCAGACACCTTCAACATTT
>NW_015506265.1:424084-455667 GCF_001515645.1 Sinocyclocheilus grahami | reverse complement strand
CTTGACAGCTTAGGAACAAGCGTGCTACCAGTAACAACCAGACAGTTTAGGAACAAGCGTGCTTCCAATAATAACCAGACAGCTTAGAAACAAGTGTGCTACCAATAACAACAAGACAGCTAAGGAACATGCGTGCCACCAATAACAATTAGACAGCTTAGGAACAAGCGTGCTACCAATAACAATTAGACAGCTTAGGAACAAGCGTGCTACCAATAACAATTAGACAGCTTAGGAACAAGCGTGCTACCAATAACAATTAGACAGCTTAGGAACAAGCGTGCTACCAATAACAATTAGACAGCTTAGGAACAAGCGTGCTACCAATAACAATTAGACAGCTTAGGAACAAGCGTGCTACCAATAACAATTAGACAGCTTAGGAACAAGCGTGCTACCAATAACAATTAGACAGCTTAGGAACAAGCGTGCTACCAATAACAATTAGACAGCTTAGGAACAAGCGTGCTACCAATAACAATTAGACAGCTTAGGAACAAGCGTGCTACCAATAACAATTAGACAGCTTAGGAACAAGCGTGCTACCAATAACAATTAGACAGCTTAGGAACAAGCGTGCTACCAATAACAATTAGACAGCTTAGGAACAAGCGTGCTACCAATAACAATTAGACAGCTTAGGAACAAGCGTGCTACCAATAACAATTAGACAGCTTAGGAACAAGCGTGCTACCAATAACAATTAGACAGCTTAGGAACAAGCGTGCTACCAATAACAATTAGACAGCTTAGGAACAAGCGTGCTACCAATAACAATTAGACAGCTTAGGAACAAGCGTGCTACCAATAACAATTAGACAGCTTAGGAACAAGCGTGCTACCAATAACAATTAGACAGCTTAGGAACAAGCGTGCTACCAATAACAATTAGACAGCTTAGGAACAAGCGTGCTACCAATAACAATTAGACAGCTTAGGAACAAGCGTGCTACCAATAACAATTAGACAGCTTAGGAACAAGCGTGCTACCAATAACAATTAGACAGCTTAGGAACAAGCGTGCTACCAATAACAATTAGACAGCTTAGGAACAAGCGTGCTACCAATAACAATTAGACAGCTTAGGAACAAGCGTGCTACCAATAACAATTAGACAGCTTAGGAACAAGCGTGCTACCAATAACAATTAGACAGCTTAGGAACAAGCGTGCTACCAATAACAATTAGACAGCTTAGGAACAAGCGTGCTACCAATAACAATTAGACAGCTTAGGAACAAGCGTGCTCCCAATAACAACCAGATAAGTAAGGCACATTATCAGTATGATCACATACAGTAGCATGAGCATTTCACTGAAAATTACTAAATAAGTCTAAGTCAGACGGAAAGCCTTAGCAAGCATTTTGCCAATAGTCTGAAAGCATAAAAGGAACTTAGCTTAGCTTCCTGAAGACATTCAGAGATGAATGGAGAGCAAAACATAGCCAGCTGGTACGTGGAGCTCGATCTCGTAATCTTTCTTCATGGGGAGTGAAGATCCCATCTAACTTGTTCTTAAGTCAGTCTTATAACTCATGGAGTCCATACCAATAATATAGCAATGTGTGAATCAATTCTACTTCCGAATCAGGCACTTATGATCAATGCGCAAAAACTTGCACTTACCCCTCAGTCCCTTACTTATGGCTCGCCAGAGCGATCTCTCCTGGCTTAATGCACGTTACAACAACTTGTGTGGGGCAGTGCCTATTATATCAAGTGAAAAATAAAGTTGAGACATGTTAATGCAGTGACAAGCGTGTTGCCTGTAACACAGATAGTACCGCACATTGCCAACTAAACAAGCCTAAGCAACGCGGATAGCCTTAGCAACACACATGTTGCCAATAACTGAGAGCATTAAAAGGAACTTAGCTTGTGAAGGCGTTCGAGAGAGTGAAACATAGCAGCTGTGTCGAGGATGCTTGATCTCTTGATATCCTTCTTGGGGATGAAGTTCCCCTCTGGATTTGTTCTTGAGTCAGTCACATAACTCGTGGAGTCCATGTCAATAATGTAGCGAGGCGTATAGTAATGCTAACTCAGTCACTTCCGAATCAGCCAGCTTATGATCAATGCGGTGAATTCACGTGTTCAAGTTAACGACAAATTAAACAGAGGTGAGTCCATTGGGGAAACGAATTCCACTCACTAAATTCCCAATTACTAGTGATGATGGTGTTTTGCCTGCCGAATTCGCCCATTTAATTAGCTATTGAGCAACACGAAGCTGGTGATAATACTGAAGGACCTTATATATGAGTGCTGTGATAGGTGTCGCATCCCTATAGGTCGACGTGGATCAGCTGAGAATCAGCTGATGTGAGCTTGACTAACGTGACCTGCCAGAACTGATGCTGACGCTAGATTTTTGTCTGATTAAAGTAATAGGAAACCTCTTCTCACATGACTGAAGAATCATTCATGCCTGTAGTACAAAAGGTGCTCCATAAGGTTATTACTAGTGCTGGGCAACGATTAAAATATGAGATCGCTATTAATCGCATGATTTTCTGCGATTAATTGCATTGTTATGCACAGAATTAAATAAGGCATTCAAAAGTAGTGTATTGTGCACTTTTTTCATTTAAAAGTACTGCTATATGAACAAAAGTGCAATAATATTTGGTTTGCAAACACTTTAAACAAATAAGGTGCTTTTTTACAGCAGTATTCCTTTTACATAGTAGCAGTTAAAATATTTCTTGTAAATCTCAACTTATAACATTAATGTAATCAAATTAAATATAAAACCAAAGCTATTTGCCACTGCCAGGGCATTAACGTTTTATATCAAATATTTTATAGTTTGTTATAGAAAAACAAGTTATGCTCAGAATCCAGAGCCTCGATCATAACATTATAGCAGGCACCTTCTGAGTAGAGACCTGCACTATCGCGGGACCCAACGCAGCAGAATACGGTATGGGACAACACTTGATGGGGAGTGCGGGCGGGTAGAGACTCGTGTGTGTGTGGGATGCGGGAGAATATAAGGGCGTACTCACACTAGGCAATCTTAACCGTGCATTTGACTGCCAAAGCCCGGTTCGTTTGACTAGTGTGATCTCTCTGTGCCGCGTTCGGGCGAGGTTAGTTTAGCCATCCCTGGCTCGGTTGGAAGAGGTGGGCCAGAGCACGGTTCAGTTATATATAGATCAGTAGCTGCATTTACATGGACCATTCGAATCCGATCTAAATAAGACTAGAAGCACAATCAGAATAAAAAAGTCACATGTAACCACGTCAATCGAATTGAATTGGCCAGATCCGATTCAGATTTTGGTCGGATTGTAAGGGGTGGTTTATTCCTTTTGTAATCTGAGCAAGAGGACATGTAAACACTTGATCGGATTGAAAACCGAAACTGGAAAGTACTGCGCATGTGCAGTGACGTAAAAATAGTGTAATGACATATGATGCGCTGTTCTTACTGGTGAATAAAGTGTCATAAATGAGTGTCCTGTCATTATAAAACTCAGCGTCTGTGAAGTGGAGCAGCCCACTCGCACCAGTCAGTTTTGGGTGCAGGAAGGGGCACTTTTACTACTTTATAAAGTAAGCAGCACAGCACAACAGTTCATGTGCTGGTCATCGCCTAATTAGGACCAGAAGTAGATAAATATTAAGTGTGCTTTTTAAAAGAGTATGCAACAACAGCGGGAAACTCTGTATATTCATGCAGTGTGCGCATGTCAAAAGAGTAAATCTTATCAGTAGCTTGTAACATATAAACACACATATCAACCCGATCACTTTATGTAGCGTTCATGTAAACACTACGTTCGGATTCGTCAATCAGAATGAATTCTTTCCGATGGAAGCATAAAATGTCCATGTAAACGTACCTAGTGAGAGTGAGTGCTAACCGCGAACTTCTGATATGTGCAGCATGATTGCGTGAACATTTCTGAGCGGCAAGAGTGATAGATCTGTAAAGCAATATATTGTGAGAGGGTCGTGTGTTACTGCGTCCCAAATGACTCAAAATAATAAACCACAAAGTTAACCAAACGATGCACTCCACTGTGCTGAGTGAGAGCGCTTCTCTGCTGTCTTCACGTGCTATCCTAAACTTCCTATTTCCCACTTATAAAATCGTGATTATGATCACGTTGCATTCTTTTCTGTTAAAAATAACAGTGAACAGTGGTTTGTGAATGTTGATGCTTAGCCTAAATAATTTTATTGGGAGCGTTCATGTGAGCTCTGCTGAAGTCCCAAATGCTCTCATTGGTGAGACGCGTGATGATACCCATCCCAAGCCAGTACTGATCAACATCCTACCCCTCCTGTGACCCATGATGTGTCTGAATGTGTATTCAGTGCCAGTGAGCAACGGACTTTCATAATAATAAAAACTGCATTAATGTGCGATAAAATAATTGCCGGCATTAATCAATGAATGTGTTAACGCGATAATGCGTTAACTTGCCCAGCCCTAGTTATTACATAAGGTATTTTCACATGACTAGTGCCAAGGCTTCAACACACCGGTCAGTGCAAAGGACCATGCTCTACTTTGACATATACAGGTGCATCTCAATAAATTAGAATGTCGTGGAAAAGTTCATTTATTTCAGTAATTCAACTCAAATTGTGAAACTCTTGTATTAAATAAATGCTATGCACACAGACTGAAGTAGTTTAAGTCTTTGGTTCTTTTAATTGGGATGATTTTGGCTCACATTTCACAAAAACCCACCAATTCACTATCTCAACAAATTAGAATACTTCATAAGACCAATAAAAAAAAACAATTTTAGTGAATTGTTGGCCTTCTGGAAAGTATGTTCATTTACTGTACATGTACTCAATACTTGGTTGGGCCTCCTTTTGCATGAATTACTGCATCAGTGTGGCGTGGCATGGAGACAATCAGCCTGTGGCACTGCTCAGGTGTAATGGAAGCCCAGGTTGCTTTGATAGTGGTCTTCAGCTCATCTGCATTGTTGGGTCTGGTGTCTCTCATCTTCCTCTTGGCAATACCCCATAGATTCTCTATGGGGTTCAGGTCAGGCGAGTTTGCAGGCCAATCAAGCACAGTAACACCATGGTCATTGAACTAGCTTTTGGCAGTGTGGGCAGGTGCCAAGTCCTGCTGGAAAATGAAATCAGCATCTCCATAAAGCTTGTCAGCAGAAGGAAGCATGAAGTGCTCTAAAATTTCCTGGTAGATGGCTGCGTTGACTGTGGACTTCAGAAAACAGTGGACCAAAGTAAATTTTGCATTTCATTTGTAAATCAAGGTCCCAGAGTCTGGAGGAAGAGTGGAGAGGCACAGAAACCATGTTGCTTGAAGTCCAGTGTGAAGTTTCCACAGCCAGTGATGATTTGGGCTGCCATGTCATCTGCTGGTGTTGGTTCACTGTGTTTTCTGAAGTCCACAGTCAATGCAGCCATCTACCAGGAAATTTTAGAGCACTTCATGCTTCCTTCTGCTGACAAGCTTTATGGAGATGCTGATTAACAAAAATTAACAAAAATTATCTTAGTGAACTGAGGTCAAATGAGCGAAAGAATCAAAATGTGTAACAGGAGAATTTGACAATTTAAAACAATTTCTTGTTACTCCAAAAAAAAAAAAAGAAAGACAAATCATTTGTGAAATTAGGTGCAAAGATAAACCTGTCTTTAAGAAGACAGGCTGTACATTTCATACACAATTTTTTCAGTAATCATTCACTGTAAAAAATGATGCCTGCCCTCAGCAAATATGGCTCATTAAAATAAACAGATTTTACTTAAAAAATTCAGTTTTGCACATTACTTAATTTAAAGCTACAAATGTTACATAACATACTGAGTTTATGGTTTACTTTAATTAATAACAATTAAACAAGTAATTTTGAGTGAAGTCAACAATAACAAATTTTGACAAATCAACACAATTTTTTAGGACCCAAGCAGATACCACGTGACGAACTGTATTAACTTTGAAACGCGCAATTTGTGGTGGCCATTTTAGAAAACCAGATCTCAGAAGAGGACTTCTCATCCACGGTAGGGATGCACTGATACCAATACTGGTATCGGTATCAGGCCCGATACTGGTCTCCTGTACTCAAACTCGTACTCGTTAAAATGCCCTGATACCAAACGCCGATACCACACAGCATGTGATAAGCGCCATATTCAAACAAAGAAACACTGACAACAGAACAACAGACAGCAGAAAGGAGTTAAGGATGTCTACAACAAAGTATATGTATGCAATGAATATAATGTTAAACATTCAGTATTAACACCTGTATAGCTGATGCGCGCGAGCTGATAAACAAAGCACGCTGAGTGGATTGAGCGCGCGGCAGCGCAGATGTGCGAGCTTATCTAGTGAATATATCTTTCTCACAGACATCACTGGAAAGTTTGTAGTTCGGTCGGATATGTCAAAAACAAGTAAGTAAAACAATGCACAAGTTACTTAACGGTAGGGAGAGAGAGAGCGAGAGCGAAAGAGAGCGCAATTATGTTGTGTGATCTTTGATGTTCACTCACTTAGCACACGCATCATTTGGATTAAAACTAAATTGTAAAAATAAGACCATTTATAGGGGCATTCACAATAAACGTCATTCATTTTTAACCTTAGGCATACACGACTTTCTTGCGAAAGTGAATCTAGCAGCCTGTGTGAAATGCGCTAGGCTGTACTATTCTGCATCTGTACAAATACGTGCACACGTTGCGCGTGTTTTGCTTGCTTGAGTGTTTCTGCATTATATGAGTGGCTTTGGAATATAAATCGCAGCACGTTTCAGATGAGAAAACGCGACTTCTATTTCTGAAAATATCACAGTTAGGAGATTTATAACGAGTGGTTCCCTACATTATTACAGCAAAGCGCGTGATTACAGTACTAAGCCGCTGCAATGGAGCAGCTCTAATGCTATTAAATTAAAGATGATGTACCATAGAGCAAAATAATGAACAGTGAAAGTAACAAAAACTTGTAAAATACATTTTAATGGGCATAATTAAGTGTGAAAATAACCGAAGGATATACAGTAAAACCAAAAATTATTCAGAGACCAGATATAATTTTTTATATTTTTTTACTAGTGGGTGCAGGACACTATAGTTCATTTATGTAAGAGAGGATAGCAAAATAAAGTAAACTGTGACAAATCATACCCCAAAATTCTTCATACAGTGGACTACCAGTAAAATTGATACAAATTTGGGTCCAAACATTATTTAGACCGAGTCTGGGAAAAAAATTGAAGTTCAGGTTTGCATGAACCTAGATGACAGCATGCCCAGGAGACTAGGCCCGACAAAGTATTCATAGTTGTGTAAATACTGTCATACTAACAGGTGTCTGAATAATTTTTGGTTGATTGTAATCTATTAAATACCTTTCTATCAAAATTATCTAACATTATCAAGATGAATTTGTTCTGACACAGTTTAACTCTGAGTTCTTGTTATATTTTATTACCATTTTCTAAACTATAGCAAATAAACTGTGATAATGTGAGAAATGTTGAAGGTGTCTGAATAAATTTTGGTTTGACTGTATCTATTTGATAAATGAAGTTAACCAACTAACATTATACACACCCTTTTGATTTCTGTACCCAATATTTAAAAATTTACAAATGCAATAAAAATATCGGTATCAGTACTCGGTATTGGCAAGTACCAAAAATAAAAGTATCGGTATCGGGCGAGTACTGGAAAAAGTGGTATCGGTACATCCCTAATCCATGGTGAAGGTAAGTAACTGTTAAGTAGAGCTTTTCTTTATCATATATCCTGAATATACAAGTTACTGATTTTTTTTTATTTGGCACTTTACTAGATATCGAATGAGCACTGTTAAACGTGTGTGCACTCCGGAGTATTTTGTGAGACCAAAATACACATTGTACAGTTACTTTTATGAGATGAATGTTAAATAATGGTGAGTGGCAGATTGTTTGGTCTGTGCAAAAAAAGGATGGTCCACAGTATTTATATACACACCCCAAACACAACAGCGATATTAGATCGTGAACAAATAAAATTTCTCCACAGTTTGCCTCTGATCTTAATCGTGCTACAGTGACATTGTACCAGTGGCAGTTCTGGTGCATCCATTATGCTTAGCAACATACTGCATGACACAACATACATACACATCATATGTTAGCATTGTAGTGGTAGTTCTGGGCGTATATATGGGTAAACAAGCGTTTTATAGCCATTCCAGTTTTAACCTTCAAATGATTTTTCTCGCGTGCTGTCCTGACAGTGTTTCTGCACACACGCACAAAGTCTGTCACACAGCGCGAATGCTGAACTAAGATCTTCACGGCCAATCACTCTTAAACTGTCGAATATACACAAGGACAGGTTTAAATAAACAGTCGTTTACGTCCTAAGTGAATGTAAGCAGAAAACTGAATATCTGTAAGTATATTAAAGGGGTCATATGATGCGATTTCATTTTTTCCTTTCTCTTTGGAGTGTTACAAGCTCTTGGTGCATAAAGAAGATCTGTAAATTTGCAAAGACTAAAGTCTCAAATCCAAAGAGATATTCTTTATAAAAGTTAAGAGTCAGCCACACCCCCCTAAAACGGCTCGTTCGAACACGCCCCCACATATCTACCTCACTATGTGGGAAGAGTTGCATAACGCCGCCAAAATGTTCACGCAAAGAAAGAAGGCATAACTTTTATTCTCACTGTAGTATTGTTGCCGCTGCCACCATGTCCTGAAGACGCTGTGTGTTTCGTTGTGAAAGCGAAACTACTTTGTTTGGTCTTCCAAAAGAGGACGATATCTGCTTCGTCATGCCTGGAGCTGACCGTGCTGGTCGCTGAGGAAATACTTCAACTTAGTGCTGTGGATCGCCGGCACATTTTATGGAGGACTGTTTACTGATCCTGGGAGAGTAACGTTAGACTAAAATGCCGGCAGTTCTGACTCACGTAAGTACGTTTTCTTTTATCATTTGCCACTGATGATTGAAACGCGAGTTTAGGGCAGTGTGGAGTAGCACTTGTTGTTTGTCATTTCTCCGATCACAAATGCAGACAGAGTTTTATGTTTACGCGGCGCGATGCAATGCAACGCGTAAAAAGAACAGTATAAGTCATTATAATCAGTAATTATGTCCCTACTGGATGCAACAAATGCCTCGTTTATAATGGGTTTTAATGATTTTGTGTCGTCGCTCCGGCTGGGACACGCCATCACAGTATGGTGAGGGGCGTAACATTTCCGTCTCATGCTTGAGGTATTTGGCCAATCACAATGCACTGGATAGCTGGCCAGTCAGAGCACACCTCGCTTTTTCAGACCGATGAGTTTTGTAAAAATCGACGCGTTTCAAAAAGGCGGGGCATAGAGGAGAAACAATAATGTACAGTATGTGGAAAATAATGTGTTTTTTTTACTTTAAACCGCATAAACACATTTCATTACACCAAATACACAAAATCATGTTCCTTTAAATCCGTGTATTGTCATTAATGTTAATCAACACAAAACAGAAAAATATCACTCACTGCTCTTGACTGATCTTTGATAAGAATTTGTGTATACTGAATTCATACAGTAAAGTCTACTGATGTTTAATGAAAATTCTGCTTACTTATTTTATTTAGCATTTAAAACGTAGATGTTAACTGTCATTACTGTGTCATGCATTTTATTTTTAATATTAACAATAATTTCTATTTCTGTTTGTACTCAGGATCACAGCTTGATTGTCTTCCTATCAGAGAACACTGAAAATCTGATTTAACATTACCACATTGCCAGGAGAGTGAATATGGTAAATTTTGTGTTGTTCGCTTTGAAATTACTTTTATATTAAGTGGGTAGTGCAAATTTGAAAATATAATGACTAATCTTAAATAAAATAAAAGTTTTTTGTTTGTTTGTTTGGTTGGTTGAATGATTTAGATTAATGACTGCCTGGATGTCTCCATCAGTGAGCTTTATACATGTTTTAAAGTTGAGCCTGACATATTTTGTTGTCTTTTTGCGTTTTTACCCCCTTAATGAACAAACAGCCAAAAAAGCACAATATGCATTTTATTGTTTTATTATTTTGTGTTATAGGACACTGATCGGGAAATAGCCCAAGAAGACCCTACAAGGGGGCTCTCCCGATGGCAGTTCTTTCTTGAAAGGTGTTGAGGTTCTGTCAGGATAGTCCAGTATTGCAATGCATGTGTTGTGTTGCCCTTCTTGGCCCGATGTATTCTGTAAAACTGAGTTACCCCAAGTCACTGAGGTATACATTAGATTTTTTTTTTTTCAGAAAATCCTGCTTGACTTGACTTGCAAAACTTCTAACCCCTGATTTACACTGCACACGTCTGCAACGCATCCACCGGAGCTGATCACGGCCACTCTAGTCAATGCTTGTGTTACACAAGCTGTGCCACGGCACGTTTCAGAAGCGGCTTTCTGTGCCACTCTGCTAAAGATAGGTGCCTAGTCTATTTTTGATGGATGCAACATCCAAGTCGCACAGAAAATACAAAATAAAAGTCACAAAATCCTGTCAATTTCAAAATAAACACCCTGTGCAGACTCCCGATCGTATTTCATATCCCTATCCTTGCTAGGAGACCAGAAATGGATGACGACAGTTTCATCCTCGAAGTTGAAAAACACACATTGTTTCCTTTCAGTCGGTCACTACGAGTCACGTCGTGACCAACGAATTGGGATCTCGCTTCGAGAGACCAATCTACTTCGAGTGTAACTAAACGAGCCAATGCACATTGGCATGCAATTATTGCATCCAGCTGCCGCTGATCACAGCGTAAGCATAAAAAGGCAGCGGGTGCAATGCCTACCAGGTTTTCGCTGAGGAGCCGAGCCAGTGACCCGGCCGCTTCATGGCCGAGTCCTGAGGTGGGCGTGACAGCGCGGCACTCACCGGGTCCAATTTACACCAGCCTGTCACCAAACCTTTACCCCGTAGTCAGATCTTACGTTCCTTTGGGCAGGAGTGCCCCTAGAACAGGTCTCCAGGCATGCTGTGGTTTACACGTACAATGGGCACGCAGTGTCGGGGGTTTGGACGGGCCCCCATCTGCACTGGCATATCAATTGCCTAGAGTTGTTAGTAGTGCGCCTTGCCTTGAACCGTCTCAAAGGGCGCTTACGGGCAAGCACGTGCAAACTAATGCTTCTCGAGACAGCCCCTCCCTGGCAGATTCCTCTGAGGAAGGTTCTATTGAGGGTTTCCAGACCTCTGGAAACTTCATGTCTGGTCCCTGGACAGGACGCGGAGGTTCTAGGTGACCTACCCCAAGAGGTAGTTGACACCATCACTTCGGCGAGAGCGCCGTCTAGGAGACACGCTTACTCCTTGAAGTGGAACCTGTTCGTCGATCAGGGTCCGCTCAGGGTCGTGCTTTCCTTTTTGCAGCAAGGGCTGGAGCGAAGGCTGTCTCCCTCCACCCTTAAAGTTTATGTCGCTGCGATTGCTGCTAACCATGACCCCATGGAAGGTAAGTCGGTAGGTAAGCATGACCTGGTCATCAGGTTTCGTAGGGGGCGAGAAGGTTAAATCCTCCTCAGCCCCCCTCCATACCCTCTTGGGACCTGTCTCTAGTGCTTAAAACACTACAGCAGGGCCCATTTGAGCCTTTGCAGTCAGTCTAGCTAAAGTGTCTTTCATTGAAAACTCTGCTCCTGCTTGCACTGGCCTCCATCAAGAGGGTAGGGGACCTGCACGCATTTTCGGTTGGCGACTCGTGCCTAGAGTTTGGGCTGGCTGACTCCCAGGTAATCCTGAGGCCCCGGCCCGGCTATGTGCCCAAGGTTCCCACTACTTCCTTCAGGGATCAGGTGTTGAGCCTGCCAGCGCTGCCCCCTTAGGAGGCAGACCCAGCCCTAGCTTTGCTCTGTCCCGTCCGAGCCTTGAGATGCTACGTAGACCGGACACAAAGCTTTAGGACCTCAGACCAGCTCTTTGTCTGTTACGGAGGCCGGCAGAAGGGGAAGGCCGTCTCTATGCAGAGGATGGCCCACTGGAAAGTGGATGCCATCACCCTGGCTTATCAGGCACAGGGTGTGCCCTGCCCGCTCAGGTTGTGAGCTCACTCTACTAGGAGTGTTGCATCCTCCTGGGAACCTTGTGGCACCTCGCTGACAGATATTTGTAGAGCTGCGGGCTGGGTAACCCCCAACACGTTCGCTAGACTCTATAGCCTTCGTGTGGAGCCGGTATCCTCCTGTGTTCTCACCTCAAACGGGTAGAAGCACTGAGAGGCCCCGGTTTAGTGTCGGCTTGCTAAAACTGCTCCAGAGTGTCCGTACTGTAGACCCTGTCGAGCTACTCCATCTCCTCAGCAGCCAGACGTGGCGGAACGTCCAGCGCCAGGTCTTCACTCAATGAATCCTTGAGAACCGGTAGAAGGCTGGGTTCCATATGTGAGACCTAAGTGGATCCCATATATGTAAGGTCCACGGTATAGCCT
This sequence comes from Sinocyclocheilus grahami, assembly GCF_001515645.1. NCBI lineage: Eukaryota > Metazoa > Chordata > Actinopteri > Cypriniformes > Cyprinidae > Sinocyclocheilus > Sinocyclocheilus grahami. Next base: position 443,233 of record NW_015506265.1, on the reverse strand, counting down.
CAGAGCCCGTGTTTCCCCGGCAGACTTCTGCCATTTCCAAGAGGGTTACAATCACCTCCAATTTTCCATATGCACCTAAATGGATGTTCATATGTGTATTTGCTTCCGAAACCTCTTTCGGGAAGGATGGGGCTTACGCAGCATCCCTGTTCCAAGTGGACCGGGTACGTTTTCCCTTGTGTTATCCAATCTCACTGAGTGGGTAGTGCTACGACAACGGTGAATGGTCTTCATGTTGCGAGCCCCGGCCTACACCAAAAAAGGGTGCAGGTGGCTCGCACAGGGAGATCCCAATTCGCTGGTCACGACGTGACATCTCTGTTCCCTCCTTCAGGGAAGGAGGGTTACATACGTAACCGAGACGTTATATGACACCACAAATCCTTTTTACAAGGACAATTCCAAAAAGGACAAGGCATGGAGTTTAATTGCAGGAGTTGTAAGAGTGGAATAAACAGAATTAAACCGGACAAAACAAACATTTAAGCAACAATATTACATACACAATAAAAAAACAGGACAGGCAAATCACGTGGTCGCTTCGCTTCTGAAATGCTCCTGGTGTGAGTTGGCACCACGTGGAGGATGGAACAAAACCTCGTCTGAGCCGTAATGCGCCGCATATGTGTGCAGTGTAAATAAGGGGTAACTTTGAATAACAAGATGTTGAGTTATTTTTTTTAATACTTGTTAAGTGTCTTGTTGATACTGCAAATGCATTTTAATGTCACAGAACATTGCACAACTCACACATGCAAGTCAACAAGCATACAACACCACACATTACATACTCAGCATTTCACTGCACTCAAACACACAAGCATACAACACCACAAACATTATGTAAACAACATACTCAACTCTATACCACACACACAAACATAAAACACCACAAATATAAAACATTTTTTGATGCTTACTGTTATTTGTTACAGATTGTTTTCTGTTGTTCTGTAATCTGTATTTTTAGTCATTCTCAAATCAAAATCCTGTGTAATGGTAGAACACAGCATGCACATTAACAACACACACACACTAGTTTCCATGTTTTATGGGGACTTTACACTGTGCACTATTTCAAACATACTAACATTCAACTACATTTTAGAACAAGTCAGACATGTTTCTACATCTGTAAATTGTGGAACAGCTGAAAATGTTTTAAGAGATGTTTAAGTAAAAAAAAAAAAAGAATAAAATAAAGAAGTAATTTAATATTCACCAGTTGTCTGTTGTGTCTTCCACTCATTGTAATGTATAACTAATTTTATGTAATTGAGCAGTACCTAGGTATTTTAAAATACATAAACTTAAAATTATCATTCTAAATGAGCTTAAAATGTATAATGGGGTGAACAATACTTTTATTGTAGAAATAACTTTAAATTATTATTATAAACTACTTAAAATATTGTGTTACACCAGCTAATACATTTGAGCAAAACTGTTCACTGGGATACTCAAACATTTAAGCATTGCCAACTAAAGATTTTTAGGTAACACTGCCTAAAATTCCATGAGAAATTTACTTAAGAAGAGGGATGCAAAAATGATGCACTATATTTTTAAGTAAATCTAGCATATGTTTTTTTCAGTGTTGGCTGATAAAATGTAATTTCCCAAATGGGATCCAAACTGAATTATCTGAAAGTTGAGTGTTATGTTCCAGTGTTTGACAAGAGTGCAACACATCACTAGTGTTACAGCTGCACTCCACAGAGATCTGAACAGCCAAAAGTGAGAGAGCGAGATAAATACTTTAATCATCATAAAACATTACTATCCTCACTAGCACAGGAACACAGAATAGAACATTTTGTTTTTCAAGGGATACATTTTGATGGGGTGCAAGGTTAGACAGCACCGAGAGCACTTTGATTATTTCTTGAGAAATGTGAAAGGCATCCTGAGAAAGTCAGATTTAATAATAACACCCACTACAGACTACAACGCCACACATTCCTATATAATAGGTCATGACGTATAAGGGAACCCAGGGAAATAATCTCCTCGTTCTACAGGTGATGAAATATGATCCAATCATTTTCTTTGAAACTGAATGAATCGCCTGGTAAGACCTTGTGGTCATGAGGGTGTGACATTGCGTGTCTTTATGTGCTTGTGTGTGAAGCCAGGCCCAGAAAGCATATTTTCATGAGAAAAAAAAAATACTTAAAAAAAATAATAATAATTTTACCTTTGTTTTGGCAATTTTGAAATCACTTTTTGAAATCTCTCAGTCAATTGCTGAGAGATTTCAAAAACCTGCACAGGTGTCAACCATCAGCTGAAATAATAAATTGGGACAAAGAGAAAGAAAACAAACATAAGAGAACATGAAAAAGAAAACAAAGCAAATTAGAAATGGATTTTCAACTCACACCAGAAATTTACGTCACCGAGCTGATGCACACTAACCACAAATAAATGTTTGCCACACATTCCTTTTCTTAAATACAGTCTCCCGGCACCTTTCTTGGAAGCACTTCGCAGTATGACGCCATAGCAGCCTTTATGTGTGCCACTCACACAGACGGTTGGAGAAAATGGAAATGCCTGTCAGAAAGCTCATGACTGCATTATCACTTGCCAGTCAACCGAGACCTCTCTCCTTTCTGTCGTTCATGACAGCTTCTCTCACAGCATCTGATTATTAACTGTTTACATCTCAAACAACAGATATCAGCTAGAGGACCAAGCCTCAAAAAAACTAAAAGTGAATAACATGGGGAAAATGTATAGAAAATCCATTATGCTGAAAATGGATACTGAAAATTTAGCTTTGCCATCACAAGAATAAATTACATTTTAAAATATAACAGATATTTTAAATTGTACTGTAATAATATTACACAATATTACTCTTTTTTTTTTTTTACTGTATTTTGATCACATGCAGCTTGTTGACCATAAGATACTTCCTTCAAATATATAAAACTACAAATTAATATATAAAATAAATACATTCGGGATGATACATCTATTCACTCTGTTTGTTTGTTTTGTCAATTATTAAAAGTATATAATATTACTGTATAATGCACACTATTACTATTATGTTTAATAATTTTAAATGTTTATCAAAGTTTATTAAAATAATATTATTTATTAAAGGAGACCTTTAATGTTCCTTTTTTACAATATATGTAATATACATCTCAGGTGTCCCCAGAATGTGTATGTTTTAGCTCAAAATACCCCACAGATTATTTATTATATCGTTTTGAAAATGCCTATTTTGAGTGGAAGCAGAAACAAGCTGTTTTCATGCATGTCTCTTTAAATGCAAATGAGCTGCTGCTCCCCGCCCCCTTTTCCAAAATAGGGCTGTGCCTTTACAGCTCAAACTCTGCTAATAAAAACATCTATTTGGTTTTGATTTTCAAGTCTATTGCACTGAAATCATGCATTTTAAACCATATTAATTTAAACTTCTGATATATGGTTTTCTGAGCGCACAGAAAGTGACTGTCACATGGCATGTGAGTACTAAACTAAGTTCTCTTTCATGTCTTATTGCACTTAACACACATTTGGTTATGTGTACGTAAACAAATTTTTGTATTTTGTATTTGCATGTTTATATTAGATCTGTGTGTCAGCAGCATAATATACAGTAAATAAATCAACAAATCCACTACTCTCTTGTCTCCTCTTAGGCTGGGACTTTTGTGTTTTGTGCTCGTCAGTGCAGCCAAAGACAGAAAAGTTAGCATGCTTTGCTTGAACTTTCGCCATGGCATTAGAACTGGTACACCGTTGTCACTTGCAAAAACACACTGGAGTCGCCGTAGGTGGAAACATACAGATTAAGGGGCAAGATCTGAGAAGCTTGTTTTTCACAAGCTTGCAGAGAATGGCTTACTTGGGTTGTTCTTTTTCACGTTTTATGGATTGGTAGATGCACCAGGGACACAATTATAGCACTTAAACACGAGAACAGGTCAGATTTACATGATATGTCACCTTTAATGTTTTTAGTAATTGTCTTTTATGTGTATTTTTAATGTTTTTAGTATTATAAACCCTATTTTACCATACCAATAAAACATGTTAATTCTGCTTCTGAAAGCCTGCCAAGACTTGGGGAGAAATGTCAGTAAATCATTTTGATTTGCAATTAGACTAGTGTATGATTTATACTACTGCTAAAGTCAAGTAATCTGACTGAAATAAGAAATTCAATGGTCAGGCATAATAACAGTCTTCCTGAAAAAACATCAAAAGATTTTGAGATTGTCTTTTTTTTCCCATGTAGTTAATCCCAGTATACAGCTACACATAAATCTATTCTGCTCAAATCAATGTACGCTTGTTCTCTTTTTAGTTCTCCTTCCCTTTTCACCGTTTTTTTTCCTCACACTTGTGCCTGCAAACACCCACAAGTGTACTCACACACGCACACAGTTGTTTCCCATCTGCAGAGCTCTTCCTGTCGTGCCGTGGCTGAGGTGGCTACTGCAGACACTCCACACACGCACTCACGACCCAATGAGATCTGCTGCGCTTGTTCTTTTGTCTCTCTTGCGCCATTGTTTCCTCATTTCCTTACCTAAAGTGCAGGCGGCAAGTGCGCTCGTTTTCCAGCTCTGTAATCACTGTTTTGTTCTCCGACTTCACGCTCTCCATCTCACGCGTGACCACGCACAGCTGCAGGTCAAGGCCCTTCGTGCTGGAAAAGACACATGAGATACAGTGAGATATACACAGAAAGCAGGAATGGCACAATAATTATTACGTATTGTTTTTTATATATATATATATATATATATATATATATATATATATATATATATATATATATATGGAACAATATTGTTTGTGTGGAAACATTTCACATGTCGATTTTCCAAATATAAAAAGTCTTTCTTTTTCTCTCAATAAAAGTTCAATGGCAGGAGAGCGGCCCAGCCACAGAGCAGGAGGGTTGCGTTACGCGCTGTGTGTGTGGAGTGTGTGAGATTAAATGAGAGACAGATTCTGTAGGGCAGATATACGGTCTGCAGAGTATTATGGGCTTTTGTGGATCTCACAAAGACAAGGTCGCTATAGCAACGGAAGAGGACACACCAAGGCTGACTAAATCCCTGGCACGAAGGGGTTTATCGAACCTGAGGCAATAGCTGATGTATCAGTGTGATATCACTGGGAGCGTAATTGTCTGTCATTGTGTTTGCGTGTGCCCATTTCAGTGCCTATTTCAGGCTCGTGTTTGTGTAAGACGGAACGAGAGCGTGAGAGAGAGTGTGTGCTATTGTTTGTGTTTGTGCTGGTAAAAGACATGGGTTTGAATAAATTTAGACCTAAAAAAAGACTCCCAGCTTCTTGGCTTCTTGTGGTGAAGTCATGAATTTCATTCACATCTGTATGTATTCGTGAGAAATCAGAACGCATGCGGATCTATAAATTCCAATGCATTAGTTTCCAGTAGCTGAACTCAGAAAAGGCCCAAGTGTTTGTGGACACGCTTTGAATTTGTTTGCGTCTGGACAGATTCTGGTGCATGCTGGTGTAGGACAGCCATAGAATCGCATTTTGTGATCTTGCAATTATGTATTTCCGTTAATAGCCCTCTATGGAAAATGGAAAATGCTTAGGTAAACAAATTTATTTGAGAGAAATTCATTTCTCTTCTATTAAATTCATATGTGCTTCAAACTTCTATGGTCTCAAATGGAATTGTCATTCAATATGTCCTTCAATGCTGTTCTTCAAAGCATAACGCATCCTGACTGAGTTCTATATTTTGCCTGAGAACAAGTTGTTCATGCATAAATGAATAACTGCAAAACATTTAATTGATTCAGTTTTCTATAAAATGTCCCAAGGAAATGCATTATTGAAGTTTCAGCTGGAATACAGAGTAGCAGACATGTTGTTATAACATAATATTTTTTTATATATATATTATAATACAACATAGTTATTTTAAATAGATGTTTCATATTGTGTGTAATTGCAGCCTTGGTGAGCTCAAGAGACTAATTTTATAGAAGAAAATTCACACACAAACACACACACACTCAAAAACAAACAAACAAGCCAGGTTAAAATCGCAGCAGATGCTCACTTACAACAAAATCCTGAAAAACAAATACACACGGCACAGCTGTGTTCTCCTCATGAATATACTCTATTGTTTGGATAATATTAAAAGAGCTCTATTGCCAGATCAGTTTATGGGGTGTATGGGGAATGTAAGTGTATAAGGGGCAAAAACGGCTTCCAGATCAATATTCTTAGTTTGACATTTCTGATATACGGCCCTTTTGAGCTTAAGTGTCTGCTCATACTGTGAAAAAAGGACTTCAAAAACCCCACAAAGGAAAAGAAAAATGAATCTCTTTTGACTCTTTATTATCCCTTAACAAATCTCAGAGCCACAGCTAAGCACAGAGATGCAAGAGTGAGAATGTACTGTTCTCACTTCTGTTGTCAGACGATCCAGCCATGCTGAAATATGGCGCAGCCACAGATGGCTTCGGAATGCACTGTACCCAGTACTGTCAGTGAAATTACACACGCTACAATCTTGTAAGAACATGAGAGACCTGTTCCAGAATCTTCATCACTTATTTAAGGGCACTGAGAAAGCAGCACAAAACATTATATTCATCTTCAGATGCCTCTGTTATTTCCATTATACATTCCCACCATCCACACAGGTAAATTCCGAGGCTTATAGGTATTTAGAAGGCTTCAGATGCTAAATACCGCAGAAATGAGCAGATTACAGAGTATTTCATCAGAACATAAATCCATACGTTAAGATTTAGAGCAGACTGTTGTGATACAGAGGGTTCTGATGTATTGTGGGTAAACGCAGCAGATGTTGGCCCTATTGTCTCAAAGCAAGGCTTAAAGAGACACAGTTGCAGAGCTAGCGATGTCTGGCTAATTACCTCACTTGTTACTCAATCAGAATTAGAGCAGAGCCTCAGACTGGGTACAGACATTCAGCTGCCTACGGAGTGTGTGTGTGTGTGTGTGTGCCAAGAGATATGAGTCGTGATAAATCCCAGACTAAAGACGACTCTTCTGTTCTCTCATCTACAGGACTGTGTGTGCGTGTAGGAGGCTGAAAAATCGTGATAACAGCGAGCAACTGGCTGTGGTTGCAACCATGTGCGTGAGTGAGCCGGGGAACTGACCTGCTCTTTCTATTAACGTGTGATTGAGTGGGAGGCCGAGTGTGCGTGTGCTTCCGTACATTTATCTGTGTGACTTCATGCAACGGTGAATCACTATAATGATTTTGTGCTAGTTATAGACATTTATGATACTGTGTCACTGGCTTTGTTGCAATACCTAGTGAGTCACTTGGTGTCTACGGCCTACATAGGCTGAAATGAAACCTCATAAGTAAGTGATTTGAAACTATACATAGGCAGTGACTTGTATGACTTGTAGGCAGCTCCTCACATGAAGCATACAGATTTTTCAATGCAGCATATTTCTAAGGGAACAACATGATACTCTAATAAGCATAAAAATGCATAACACTGGTTAAATATTTCTGCAACTGGAAACTAAAAAAAAACTACTATAAAATCTGGTATATTTTTTTTCTGAAATATAATAATGCATTATCACAGTTGACAGAAAACACTGATAGAAATGTGTTATGCTTAAATGTTTGGAAATATGGCAACTGTTTGTAATTGAATTTTTGGATGCTGAGGTAGGGGGCCCAGGAGAGGATGGGAAATTGTGTTTTGCCAACAAAAATGTGCATTTAAAAATAATAATAATGATAATGTTAATACAATGTATTTATTAAATAAATAATAACAGTACATTTAAATAATAACAAATATTTAAAAAGAAAACTGATGCAAGACAATAATTCACTGCACAAACCATGTTTAGTTCTACTGCAAGAGACAGATCCATTTTTGTGCCAAATAATTGGACATAGCCTTGGACGTCTATAACAGAAAGTTTATGAAAAGTTTTGGGACATAATCCTATTTTTCTTTTGCTATTCCAAAGATGGAAAATCTGCTTATTAATAGTTAGTAAGATAGTTTTTAAGTTTAGGTATGGGGTCAGATTACACTCTAAAAAACGCTGGGTTGTTTCAACCCAACTTTGGGTCCAACCAGCTGTTGGGTTTTACATTTTTTACATTAAATTTATAACCCAAAAGTTAGGTTAGTCCATATTTGACCCAAAGATGGGCTGAAACAACCCAGTATTTTTTAGAGCGTAAGAAATCTAAAATATGGCCATGCAGAATAAGGCATTAACATATGCTTCATAAGTACTAATAAACAGCCAATATGCTAACTAATTAGTGAGAATTGGTCCTTAAAATAAAGTGTTACCAGTTTGCTATGCTATTTGCATTCCCCATCAGTACAATCTTGTGACTCATATACTCATAGTATGCCAGATTTATAATTTGAACCAGAGTCGGATAATAACTTGGCAGCAGTAATGTAAGCAAATGCCATGTGTTTGTCACACAAAGACCGATTAAATGAAAAGTCATAATTTCATTGCCTAATTAAATTAGACAAGGACCTAATATAAAATCAATACCAGTGAACCAGGTACACATCTGGATAACCTATGCGTTGACGTACTATGATCAACGTTTGTCTATTCTCCCAACACATCCAGCCTTGTTTTGCCAGCCATTATGATCAAAAGAAGAAATATCACACCATCTAACAAAAAACCAATTACGCAACGATTAACAAGTACGATACAGCATCATGCCAACAAAATGTGCCGGTTCCGCTTCTTTCAGCATGCCGGAAGACCCAGTGGGCTTCTCACCCCTCTGTTGAACAGCTCTGCGATTGAACGTGAGGTTTTGATCAGCAGTGTGAAGCTGGGGAGCATTAGAGTAATGAACACAGAACAGAGACGTGACTCATGGCCGCATTCCCAATCAGTCGAGAAGCTCATAGAGCTCATTCTAAATCACCATCTTACTGAAAGAACCAGGCTACTGGGAAGCAGCCATGTGGAATATTCTGGATCACTTCTCAAACCATTGGAAATACAAAGAGGGTTGCTTTAATCATTGCAAAGACAAACAAAACCTATCCTAATTAACTGAACTGACATGTATAGTCTGGCTAATTTTATTACTAGGCGCTGATGAGCAAATGAAGCGTTAATGTGAAAACAAGAATAGAAGTAGCACGCAAATTTCAAAGGGCAATAGTGTCAAAAAAGACTGTGCGTGTATGTATAAAACAGAGAAACAGCCTGTCCTTCCCTTCCTAAAGCATTTCCTTGATTATAATCATTGCTATGGCATCATTCATGGAAACCAAACATCATAAAACACAAACAAGATGAGATACATACAAACACTGAGACACTCAACAACACACACTCACACTCTCTTTCACTCAAGGATGAGATCCTTTGATGTTATTTCAGTCAGAAAGGAAACGTTGTTAGCCTTTCTCCAGGCTCACCAAAGTTTATGCATGGGTCTTGAATGAGATCACAAAAAGTCTGGCTGAAATATGAAAATCATATGCATCATTGTGACACTCTCCTTTCCTGCAGACCCACAACAGGAGGCTTTCAGTTTTTATTATGTATTATTTTTTGCCATTTACTCCTCTGTTGCCGCTGCCATTGTCATCGCAACCGTTGAGGAGAATCTTCAATGTGTGCCTGAAGCTAAATGTGTGGCTTACTCATGTTTTCCCAGACTTCCTTATACAAGCAAGACACACAAGAGTATATCAGATGCATTTTATGTGCAGGTGGATAAATGAGACCTCTGGGTTTGCATACACAAAATATCTCTCACATTCGTATAGACATGAGTATGCAGACGTACGCAAAAACGCAAGGCCTGGGGATTGAGCTGATGAGGGAAGAAAGGAAATATATAGCTCATGTTTCAGCTCCATTGCTTTCCATAAGGACACAATATACACCTGTTTGAAATATGAATGCAGAAATAAAAATAGGAACAAAAGAAAAAAAAACGTGGAAAAAACAAAGAAAGAAAGAAAGAACATGTTCTAGTCTGCGAGATTGGTTCCTTTGATTTGCAAATATATCCTGAATGAAAGGTTGAAAGGTCAAAAGAAAGAAATAACAAATTAAAGGTTGAAAGAATGAAAGAAAAAATGAAAGGTTGAAAGAAAGAAAGAAAGAAAGAAAGAAAGAAAGAAAGAAAGAAAGAAAGAAAGAAAGAACATGCTCTAGTCTGGTTCCTTTGATTTGCAAATATATCCTGAATGAAATGTTGAAATGTCAAAAGAAAGAACAAATGAAAGGTTGAAAGGTCGAAAGAAAGAAAGAACATGCTCCCTTCCGAGGGAACTTCGAACTGTGTCCTCTAGGGTTTGCTATGGGGAACACCTCCAGCATGACCAGTGTCTGAAGCATACATGTAAACACACCAATGCTATTGGCCGGCGACAGCCTATGACGTCATCACCGGCGTGACCACAGTATAAAAGGGAGCCAGGAGAACACGTCATCCTCTTCTTCGTCTTCAGAGACTGTTTTGTTTGAAATGCATTCTGGTAAGAACGCTGTTTATGTTTGTTACTATTATGGCAAGCACTAGCAAGGCGTTTAGGAGATGTGTGGATCCGTGTCCACGTTATCTGACACCCGATGACACACACGACCTTTGTGTCATATGTTTGGGGTGAAGAGCACGCGCATGATGTCCTTGAGGGGGCAGCATGCGTTCATTGTGAGCTTTTTTTCCATGAGGAAGTTCCGCTCTCGTTTGGCCCTTTTTTCGAGGAAAGCCTACCAGGCTGACCTGCTGAAAGACCTGGATAAAGGTCAGGGTCTTTCCCCTGAAGAAGTGTCTGAGCTGCGCCGCACTACGGATCTCGCTCTCCGTGCCACCAAACAGTTTGCCCGTGCTACTGTCATGGGCAAATCTATGGCGCCTATGGTGGTAATGGAGAGACATCTGTGGGTGAACCTGGCTGACATCGGGCAAAGGAGAGGGGCTTTCTCCTTGATGCACTGGTCTCTCCTTCTAAACTTTTTGGCACTTCCGTTGAGACGGTTGTCGAGAAGTTTAAGGAGGCGAGGGCGCGCTCAGCTGCTTTTAAGTCCTTCATCCCACGAAGGCCCAGGTCTCAGCCCGAACAAAGGGGTCCTGGCCCATCTTGGTCTAAGGACCAGAGACAGGTTCAGAAGGCTAGTGTCGCGATTCGTGCCCCTCCTCCGCCTGCGGGCAGGTCTAGAATGTGGCGCGAGTCAAGGGGTCAGAGGCAAGACCTGAAGGAGGTGATCCAGACAAGGCGTTCCCAACACTCTTGTCCGGACCAGGACGGATCTCCCTCTTAGGGTATTTACATCTACCCTTGTCTTCCTCCCCCAATTCCCCTGTTAACCCTTTCCTGCTCTAATCATGGTAAGAACCTCCATGCAACCGGCATTACAGTCTCCGGCTGGACCAATGATGTTCCGGTAAGATTCTATGTCTCATAGAACTACCTACTGAAGGTCCGGGGGAGACAGGTGTGTGAGCCATGGTGGGTGAGTATTAGGGCTGCACGATTATGACAAAAATCATTATTGTCGATTATTCCCTTGAAATTGTAATTGCGATTATTAATTACAATTATCACAATTGACATTGAATGATGTTTATACCATTGTTTGATGCAACTGCATGCCGTAAAACTGAAACTGAAAACACTCTAACTGAAAAACTTTTAGTGCTTTTCTATAGTATTAAGCCTCAAATGTCAACTATACATCGGATTGGTTTCTTCTTTAAATTATAAAAAAAAGTAAAAATATGAATGGTATTATAGTGTTATACTAAAACAAAAATTAAAACAGTGGAAAAACCCTTAAGATAACATGTAGAAAAACAACGCATCTTAAGCACACAGAATAACAGAAGTGGACTTTGAACGATTAATTGCCATTATGAACGATTATGTAATTGTGGCATCCATAATTGTAATCGCGATGTGCAGCCCTAGTAAGTATGATCCATGTCTTCTTTGCTAGCCTTGACTAGTTTTTTGAATTGCAGTTCCTCTTGTCCTGTGTTGTTTTAATATCTCAGTCTCCACTGAGATTCCTTTTTCTAACATGTATGTTATACGGTTTCATTCTTAGATGGAAGCATTTCCTTTCTCTTCCAGTGAGCCTCGCTGAGGATACATCACTTATGCTGGCTGGCAGGATCCTGATGGCTTGTAAACCCCGTGCTGGCTGGACTCTGAGTTGGTAGGCTTCCCCAAGAAGCCTCCTTGGTAATTCATGTCCTCAGTATGAGTACTGCAACCTCAGGACCTGCGGCCCTTTGAGGGTTGCTCAGTCTCGCCTTGAGGGGCCTCTTTAGACCTGAGCTGGGATTTTTTTGCTGAGCCTGAGGGCTTGCCTCAGCCTAGGATCGAGAGCGCTGCTCCCATAATCATATGATGCACACCAAGTAGTAAAGTCTTTTTATGACTTCCTTGGTCAATTATTTCTATGGTGGAAGTTTGCAGCTCCCCCTATTGGAGTTCTATCTGCGTTCTGAGCATGGTGCTCCCCTCTCTGCGGATGGGTCATTACAATCTGGATGGGATGACTGTTTCTCCTCTCTGCGGAGAGTCGAGAATCTTGCTCCTGGGGGTTTTTGCCACTATAGTTAAGTGCACACGCTAGCTCTCTGTGCACTCCTTTAAACTCCATAATCATGGTAGGTGTGCACGCTGGGCTTTTGCACACTTTTCTAAAATCCTTTATGGTAAGGGTGACGCGATCTACTTTGTCCCCTTTCAGTGGATTTAGGCCCCGGATTTCATGGGCTTCACTCTTCTGCTGTATCTCTGTTGATACCTGCGTGGTTGAGCTTGGTAGTGCTCCCTCTTTTCCGAGGGGTTTCTATGAGCATGCCGCTCCCTCCTGAGAGTGATTGCTGTGGCTTTAGTAACGGTATTTCTAAATACATATCTATGGTAAGTGCTCACGCTAGTTCTTTGGGCACTTTTTCTAGTACATATTCATGGCAGGTGTACACGCTAGTCTTTGTGCACCTTTTTTAAAAACCCTTGTTGGGAAAGGGTGGCGCGATGCTGACATCATCCCCTTTCTCTGAGTTGGTTCTGACCCCGGTTTTACCTTAGGCCCCACTCTCCGTGTACACACTTTGTAGACAGGGTGTTGCTACTAAGTCCCCTGGGTATTTTATACTCTCAGAGCGGGAAGTAAATAGTGCCTGTGTTACAAGCCAGGATATGGGTTTTTTCCAGCCCTGGTTCTTGGTTGTATCCCCTTAAAGGAATCCTTTCTTTATGATTCCAAGCCTTGAGCTTTGCCCACAGCTCGGGCATTTTGGCCGTAGGGGATCATATCACTAACAGCCGTCAGAAACGTCCTAGGGGCAGCTCCTCTGATTTGGTTGAGTTGGTACTTAGTGCCCGCCACAGTTTGGCATGCACTCCCCTCAGCATGGTGGCATGGGTATACCGTTCCCCATAGCGACCCCTAGAGGATGCAGTTCAAAGTTCCCTCGGAAGGGAACGTCTCCAGTTACGTATGTAACCATGGTTCCCTGAGAAGGGAATGAGACACTGCGTCCTCTAGTCTCCTGCCATGCTTCGGACGTAAGCTTCAGACGAAGAAGCGGATGACGTGTTCTCCTGGCGCCCTTTTATACTGTGGTCGCGCCGGTGATGACGTCATAGGCTGTCGCCAGCCAATAGCATTGGTGCGTTTACATATATGCTTCAGACAACGGTCACACTGGAGGCGTTCCCCATAGCTACCCCTAGAGGATGCAGTGCCTCGTTCCTTTCTCAGGGAACCATGGTTACTTACGTAACCTGAGACGTTCTAGTCTGCGAGACTGGTTCCTTTGATTTGGAAATATATACTTTATGAATATTCCATGTGAGACCAGTGAAATTGTATATTTGCATAATTTGTGCTGACTCAGACCCACAGCAGAGAGGATAATGGCCAGCCGTTCACTGTTTGCTTGGTTGCTAGCAGTAACAACAGGCCAAGGATGTATCTAAATTATTGTAATCTAATCATCACTCCAAAGGGTTTCTTTGTTTCAGTTCAATCCAAATGTGCTTTAGCGTTGCTTTATTGCATGAGTCTTATGTGTAAATATACAGTGAGACCACTGAGACTAAAATGCTTCTATTTTGCTTTTTTTTCTCATTTTAAAATAAATTATCAGCATGACAATTTGAATAAAAAATTAGAACATTTGAAAAATAAGCATGAATGTGTAAAATGCTTTAATGACTGCAGCGATTGAGCGGCATGAACTCCACTTGCGTGTAAACGATCTCCAGCATGATCAGAGACGATGCAAAGAGCATCTTAAGCTTCAATGAAAGAAGAACATCTGACCATCTGTCAAAAAATGCCATGATCAATGTCACAGATTTATTGATTTGATTATTGACCTAGAGATATTTCTACATTATTTAATGCCATACCTGTTTGAAATTTCTTGAAATTTGGTTTCCAGGTTTAAATGAAAAACATCTCACTGTACATTTACAGATATGATTGCACACACACAGGCATTCACATTTTCACATGTGCGTGCTGATCTGTCTGTCACCACCTTTACTGTGGACCAATTAAACTGTCAAATCCCAGTATGAAGATAGATATGATGCATGATGGCCTGCTGAACTACACACACACACCTACACACATACAAAAACAGCACAAATGAACTGAGTATTAATAATACATGCAGGTGTTAAAAAGTGTTGGTAAGTGTACTTCAGCAATAACACTAAATGTCTGAAGAAGGGATGGATGAGCATAGAAAAAAAGTATATAAGTATATTTAATAGAAAAGTTAAAAATTAAATAAAATAAAAATAAAATAAAATCAATTTATAAAGCATTTATTTCAAATAGAAATCTTTAGTATCAATGAAGAAGTCTTTGCTGTCACTTTTGACAAATCTGACAATTTTTTTCACATAAGAAATGTTTGATTACCTATACATATATAAGAAGAAGTTACAGGTCTGTGAGAGCCAGAAATCTTGCTTGTTTGTAGGTGACTAAATACTTATTTTACCAAGGAATTTACCAATTAATTCTTTAAAAATCCTACAATGTGATTTTCTGGATTTTTTTTCTCATTTTGTCTCTCATAGTTGAGGTATACCTATGATGAAAATTACAGGCCTCTCTCATCTTTTTAAGTGGGAGAACTTGCACAATTGGTGGCTGACTAAATACTTTTTTGCCCCACTGTATATATTTATTTATTTTTTAAATAATAAAAAAATAAATAAAATAAAAGCTAGCTTGGGATATTAGCAGAATATAATAACAAAGTATATATAATTAATAATAATTAATAAATGTATTAACAAATAATATTTTGTTATTATATAACAAAATATTATTATTTCCGTTACACGCCAATCAAAATCAAAAATACGATCAAACACTGTATAAAGATGCGCACTATATACTCGTGAAATATAAAAAACTCAGTGTGCACCATGGGCATCGTTGGGCCATTATTAGGGGGGCTTTAGCCTACTTTTTTTTTTTGCCTACTCAGCCCCCCTAAAAATTTTTGCGATTAGCTCCATAAATTGTACATGAATTCTTGATCGCCTCAGATCTCTTTTCAAATTTCATATGAAAACGGCGGCAGACTTCGATCGACTCCTCCCCGTCTTTCAGCGCGTTCTTCAATCTGCAGACCGTGGCGATGCAGAGCAAGAAACAGAGGACAAGATGTGTGTTTATCGCTAGATTGATAATATCTGTATCTGTGCAGTTCTTTGTCATAAATACAGTTTACAAAATGCAAAAGAGAATTGACTCAGGGGCCCCCTAGTGTTCGGGGCCCTGGGCTGCAGCCCATGTTGCCCATTAGGATAACGCGGCCCTGCTCAGGAGTGTGATTTTCATAATCACAACATGAAACACCAAAGGCTATTTATCCCCTTTTCCATTTCTAAAACATGCTTTGCATTTTTAGCTTATAGGCTGCAACTTAGATCATATTGCAGCACATCAAAGGAAAGCGTTTAGGGCAGTTCTGTGTTTAAGTGGCATGACACAGGCCTGATTTGAATCTCTAATAATTCCGTTGACTCATTCAGAGCCTCTTTCTGACAATCAAGAACACCATCACAAACAGCCCAAAGAGTCTGATTTACATTCTCCATGCTCCCCTTTTAAACCTGCAGGTCCCCTGTAGGGCCCCAGACAGACTTGAACTAGATGAATCTCTTCTGTAAACCCAGACCTCATCAGTCTCCATGCATAAATCCAATCCCATCATGCATCATTTGATCTTTTGACCCTGTCAATCACATAAATCTGACATGGATACTGATGTCCTGTGGGCGTGTTGGAGACTCATGAGTGGGCTTTAACATGATTTAAAGCTACGTTACCCTCTGGTGCTCTTTGGTCACTTTTGACACACTCAAATGAATTGGTATGGCTATAACCATATAGCCAAAATGAGTCAGAAAACTGAAATAAGAGGTGACATCAGATCAGACCCTGAAGGATTAAGCTCTGATAAAACATTCCTGTTCATTGTTGTTACATTTTTATAGAATTTTAATGTTTCAAGTTTGACTGTAGTAATAATAATTCAAAAACTGATGCTTCAAATCAACATTTCAAACAAACAGAAAATAATAATAATTATCTAAACCTCTAAAGCTTTGAGAATGTCTTAACATATATGCACACTCACAACTTAATAAACAAAAAGTATTTATATCTAAAAACAATTAGAGAATTGATAGGCCTTTTATATAGGGCTATATAAGAATCTAGTGGCTAAACCATAGAATTGCAGACATTTTTCTTATTTTACTCCCACCAGATGGCACTAATTTGGCTTCAAAAAATTAAATTTTAAAGGCATTGACAGTATTTTAACATGAAATACTACATTAATTGAAAAGTAATATAAAAATATATTTGTAAAAACAATTGTATTATTTTCAATGGGAAGAAATTGATCATAATTATTGCATAAATATTAATTAGTACCATGAAATTATCTCAAATTAATGGGGGGGGGGAGTAAAGTTTTAGGTGTCCAGTCACTTTTGACCGTGAAGACCACAAGTATGACTCCCAAATAAGGAGCACCAGAGGGTTAATGATACCATGCTGATGGGGTCTTACTTAAGCTCTACAGGGAGACCCAGGGGGTCATTTAAATTCACACACTCGCACAACTAGAAGAACCACTTATCAATAATGAAAGAAACCGTTTGTGTGACCTCCATCTGAACTCACACAGACAGAAAACAGGAACTGCTCCACTGCTCACTGGTTTTGCGACCACATACAAAGCATCTGAGATAAAGTAATAATAAAAACCTGTTGTTTTATAATCAAATGTATTTGATGAGTTAAATTAATGGAAAAAGTTGACTTGACTTATTGATCAAATAATCTTTTACAGCGTAATTTTTTTAAATAATAATACCAACTGAAAAATCCACATATGAAGATTTTAGGATGATTTTTGAAGAGCAGGTACCACAGCTGGCCTGTCGATCTCCATTAGTAAAGGTGAGAACAAAACTAAGCACAGCTCGGCCCTTTCAACATTCATATCTCAAAACTAATTGAAGCTGTCAGACATAATTTCACAAAAACAAAAGCATTTTCCATCACTGAGAGTCCTTGCAAACAGGCATTAGCATGTAAATAATCTACCATCGAATAAAGCATGTTCACACCTTGATATGACAAGGAGAGAATGGCATCTGAATAAGTAAGTGTTCGATTCATGTGTGTTTGTGAAACATTAAAATCTTCTTATATTTCAGATCCTAATTAGAATGTGTGAGTACGTGTTTTTGGTGTAGTTGCTGGGCAGAAAAGCATATGGAGAAACATAGTGCCCTTATATACTACCCTCTTCCACTTCCTGTGCCAACCACACACAAAAAGCGTGTCTTTGTGCTTGCGTGCTGTACCTATAAATGGTGGCTGTGACATATATGCAATCACACAGAGATGCAAACACATTAACCCTCACACTGACAGAGGTGTAGATACAGATACAGAGCATTTGGTAAACATGCGTGCAAGACATACCAAGATATCAAGGTCTCAACAGCTGAGAGATGCACTATGAGGAAGTGAAAAACCACCAAAGCCAGTACAGTGCTGTCAGCCCGATAAATCTACATCATTGCGAAAGCCACACACGCACACATACACACTTGATGGCAACAGTGTAAAAATGATACACTTTCAATTTAATATAATCTTGTTTGGTTGAAAGGTCCCTGAACAGCTGTAACTCTAAAATATGTATTAGAATTCCATTTTACTCATATAGCAGCTGATGCCTTTTTTTTCAAAGGAATCCTGCCTGCGCCATTCTCACACTTCTGTTACGGATGTTGTTGCCCACTAAACTACCTACATCTACCACATGCCCTCTCTCCCACGACTCATTTACTGCCATCTCACATCTGCCTCTTCCTTTCTCTAGCTTTGAGTTTTGCTTTGTGTCACCTTAGAGGGTTCACTAGCAGGTCACAAAACTGTCTGAGTCAAACTGAAAGTCCCAACTAGGCCTAGAGCTGTTTAAAACAAAAATGTTTTGTCACTAGAATATTAAGCTGTGACCCATTTTTTCACACCTTTATCTCAATTAAAGGGGTCATATGATGTTGCTAAAAAGAACATTATTTTGTGTATTTGGTGTAATGAAATGTGTTTATGTGGTTTAAGGTTCAAAAAACACATTATTTTCCACATACTGTACATTATTGTTTCTCCTCTATGCCCCGCCTTTCTGAAACGCGTCGATTTTTACAAAGCTCATCAGTCTGAAAAGCAAGGTGTGCTCTGATTGGCCACCTATCCAGTGTGTTGTGATTGGCTGAATACCTCAAGCGTGTGACGGAAATGTTACGCCCCTTACCATACTGTGTTTCCATGTGTCCCGGCATGACGAGACAAAGCCATATACTGTATAAAAACAGGACAAAACCGATAAAACCCATTACAAACGAGGCATTTGTTGCATCCAGTGACGACATAATTACTGATTATAATGACTTATACTGTTTTTACGCTTTGCGTTGCGTACTGCGCCGCATAAACATAAAACCATGTCTGCATTTGTGATTGGAGAAATGACAAACAACAAGCGCTACTCTACACTGCTCAAAACTCGCGTTTGAATCATCAGTGGCAAATTCTTTAAAT
>NW_015506265.1:400775-423833 GCF_001515645.1 Sinocyclocheilus grahami | reverse complement strand
GAAGGAGGCTTGCGGCAACCACATGTGACAACCCCGGGCTGGACTCTGCTTCGTCCACGGTGAAAGCCGATCCGGCGATTGACAGAGCGAAGTTGATGTTTTTCTTCAGCGACCAGCACGGATCAGCTCTAGGCATGACGAAGCGGATATCGTCCTCTTTTGGAAGGTCAAACAAAGTAGTTTTGCTTTCACAATGAAACACACAGCATCTCCACAAGATGGCAGCGGCAGCGGCAACCATACTACAGCAAGAATAAAAGTTACGCCTTCTTTCTTTGCGTGAACATTTGGGCGGCATTATGCAAATCTTCCCACACAGTGACGTAGACATGTGGGGGCGTGTTTAAACGAGGTGTTTTAGGAGGGCGTGGACAAGTCTTAACTTTTATAAAGAATATCTCTTTGGATTTGAGACTTTAGTCTTTGCAACTTTACAGATCTTCTTTATGCACCAAGAGCTTGTAACACTCCAAAGAGAAAGGAAAACTTGAAATTGCATCATATGACCCCTTTAAAGGATTAGTTCACCCAAAAATGAAAATTCTGTCATTAATAACTCACCCTCATGTCGTTCCAAACCCGTAAGACATTCATTCATCTTCGTAACACAAATTACGATATTTTGGATGAAATCCGAGAGCTTTCTGACCCTCTATAGACAGCAACCAAACTACCATGTGCAAGGCCCAGAGAAGGAGCAAGGACATCGGTAAAATAGTCCATGTGACATCAGGGGTTCAAATTTAATTTTATGAAACTACAAGAATATTTTTGTGCGCAAAAAACAAAAATAAAGACTTTATTCAACAATTTCTTCACTTCCGTGTCAGTCTTTGACGCACGTTCACAAAAGTCGGGGTACGTTGTGGTACTCTCGTGAACACACGTCGAAGACTGACACGGAAGTGAAGAAATTTTCACGGAAAACAGAAAGCTCTCGGATTTCATCCAAAACATCTTAATTTGTGTTCCGAAGATGAACGAACCATCTCTTTTGCCTCCCTTGAGCTCATATTTGCATAAGGTCCCTAAACCATAGGAAAAATATAGATGACAAGTCAGATTAAAGGAGGCAGTGCCTTGGTTTTATGATTGGCTCATCTTGCAACAGATGTGCTAATCAGTCTGAATTGGTCAAACAGGTGAAAATGTACAAATTAGAGACTAAACATCTTATTACGGGTTCACACAGCAGGATTTTAGCCCCGATTTTCAATTGCCAACAAATGCCCAAAATCAGAGGCAAAATCGATGCTGTGTAGTATCTATTATCAAATGGCACGATCTGAGAGAACTGTCGACGCATCGCCAATGCACGTGAGATATTTGCCATGCTAAATATCTGGATAGGACATCAAAGTACCACAGGAGCTACAGAGAGCCGATGGCTTTATATACTTATTAAAAAAAACGAAGTCAAGCATACTTATATTTCACATATCAATTCTCACATGGCTTTGATTGTAGACATAGTTTGTAGAGCAGACAGAGTTGTTTAGTTTGTAGTTTGTAGACAAGACAGAGTTGACAGTGATTCTTCCTATTGAAAAGCTTTGTAATATGTGACCCCCTGTCGCCGATCTGTCGTGTAATGAGCAAACAATAGCGACTAGATGATACTCCAGACAGTCGTGTAGTGTAAGAAGAGCAGCAATCCAACTACTTTTAAAATCGTGTAGTGTGAACCCAGCATTACCTGCTCAGATACCAACACTTTTAGTCTCATCAGAATCTAAATTATTTATTTGATAATTATTTGAAATTATCATCTGCGAGTCAGCTGGTTTTAAGTGACCACTCAGTTTGTCAAAATAAAGGTCCCGCGACTGTAACAATAATAGGTGAACAAGTTAGTTATATTAAATATAAGCTAAACTAAATAAGAATGATTCTGTAATGTAATGTAATGTAATAAAATAAAATAAAAAATAAATAGCTGTAACTGTTTTTTTTAATAAATAATATTAAAAATGTTGATGATTTTGAAAGAAGTTTCTTATGCTCACCAACTCTGAATTTGTTTTTGTTTTTTAAATCAAAAATATAGTAAATACTGTAATATTATTGATTTAATATTTTTATTGATTTATTCATATTAATAGTATTATATTATGAAATAATATTACAATTTAATTTTATTTAAATGTAAATATTTTAATTTAAATTATTTTGTCAAATCTACATTATTCTTTTTTTTGGCAACACTACATTTTCAACAACCATTTCTCCAGTCGTCAGTGTCACACAGTTCTTCAGAAACCATTCTGAAGGTAATCAAGAATCATTATCCCTGCTGAAAACAGTTGTGCTGCTTATTAATATTTTTGTGAAAACTGTTTTTTTTTCAAGATTTTCTGATGAATAGAAAGCTCTAAAGAACAGCATTTATTTGAATTTTTTTTTACATTATAAATGTTTTTGCTGTATGTATATATATATATATATATATATATATATATATATATATATATATATATACACACACACACATCACTATCCTGTTCAAAAACATCATCAACATCCCCTCCTAGAAAATGTTGCTGCCATTTACAATGGACTAACAAAAAGCAGAGAAGTGACTTTGAGTCCTCATTTCAGAAGTCCACCACATGCCACTAGCAAACACGCAACCCAAACACACACGCTTATGCCCACTGCTCTGTCGTGTGTGCTGGGTATGAATGAATCAGTGGGGGCCGATCTAGAAGCACAACTGCTGTGCTGTTTGGTTTTTCTCGTGAGCTTACACGGACAACACAACCTGCTATTATTATCAGCAACAGTGGGAGAGAGTGCTGAAATAGGATCCACAATTACACACTCGCGTTGCACCTCTCTCCTCATTCTCTGAATTTCTGTCTGTGCTAAGCTGCGGAGGCGTAGGTGTTGAGAGGTTTATTTCTGATTGCTGTGGTGGTATAATTATGCCTGGCATTCACGTCAGCTGGAAGAGAAGACGTACGCATGCACGTCTCTCCCATAGTGACTCACGAGGGAAACCAGAGCTAAGGAGCTCAGGGAATGAGGAACTATTCACATATACAAAAAATAGATATACATAAAGTAATCACACTCACACATGTATTCATACACATCAGGGGCCTGGATTCCCTGGGCCGCTGATGAGAGGGCCCTACTAAGGTCCTGCTGGGCAGGGATTCCCAAACATTTACTTGAAGTTTCCGTATGCAATTTTCCATAAATATTTTAATAATTAAACATCACGTTTGAATGTTCTATAAAAATAACAATAGTTATCTAAAGTTGGTTAATGGTCTCATGACATGCTGATAAACAAATATTTTATATTGTAAAAAAATTTATACAAAACACAACAAAATTAGCTTTAAAACATAAAACATCAAGATGTATTTGGTATTATTTTCCTAACTTTTTCCTAACTTCGTTGATACCAGAGTTCCACAAAACTCTGATTTCTATAACTGGAAAAGTCATAGAAATGTATACAATGTTAAAAAATCATGGAATTTTCTATAATGAATCATACACTTTTCTAGTCAAAATATTTTATTGGTTCAAAATTACTGATAAATTGCTATTTGTGGGTAAAATCACAAATTACTGCAAAAGTCATGTAAATTAATTTGTGGCTAAGAATGTAAACCCTGAAGAACATGTTACTGAACCTTCATGTCAGGTTAGGTTAGGTTTAGGAAATTACGTTTAGTTTTTTTTATAATTATGTTATTTATTTTAATTTATGTATAATTATTTTAATATATTGCTCTTTATGTAAGGAGAGAAAAAAAAGTTTGAAAACAAGCAGCTGTGTCATTACAGCAGAAGTACCAGAAATATCTCAGCGTACTTGAGGAGCATTTGTCAACTGTCTTGGACAATGTGGGGCCTTGGAGCTAAAAAGTTTGAAAACCACTGCTCTAGGTTATATCCCAGAGAAGCCCACCTATAAAAACGTTGTCTTGGACCCTTTTTACTACATTCTGTATACAAAGTTCTGTGTCTACAAACTGACACACCAAAATATGCTTGTAAACCTGTTGACTAATATATTAAAATATTTTTTTTAGTCAGAACCTGACTCACTAACTAGTTTGAAAGGGTAGGATGATGTGTGAATCCAAACTGTAGCACCATAAATGCTCTAGGTAAGAGGTGGGTGGATGCTGTATGAAGTGAAAGACTGAATGTATGTTATGCAGTGGGTGTAAGATTTTCTACATCAGTGAATTCATATATTTTGGCCTGTCGCAGCGGGGGACAGAAAGAGCACAGAGAAAAGTAAGAGGAAAATGGGTGGTATAAAATCATAGTTCCTCTATAGCACTGACAGGTTATACACTTTTAAGGGGAAGATGGGATTTGATGTAAGAAGTCTCTCTATTTGCCGTAAGTTTCTTTGATGGTTTACTGCAGTGGATTTTTACACTTTCTGAATAGTGGTGACTGGCTGCCAGTCCAAAACCTGCTATGATGCTGGAGTGTCATGGGAGAAAACCGTAAGCTCTCTATATAAAGAATGTAAACATAATACTTTGAGGATTCAGCACTAGATAGCTCATGCACCAGATGAATGCTGTATCCCATCAATATGGGATTCACCGAAATTAATCTCATGCACCACGGATGCAGTATGTGTGCAACCTAATAGGCCTAATACTGATGTACTGTAAGTAGAGAGCACCAATGAAAAAGCAGAACTTAGGACAAACCTGAAAAACACATTCATGTGCTAAAAATACATTGTTTTATGTTCATGTAAGGCTGATGATACACAGGGCAACTTTTTGAACAAATCTGCCTGGCAACTTTTTTTGAGCGGGGCAAAATTATCGATTTTTATTTTGTGCCAAAAATCATTAGGATATTAAGTAAAGATCATGTTACATTAAGATATTTTGTACATTTCTAACTGTAAATATATCAAAACTTAATTTTTGATTAGTAATATGCATTGCTAAGCACTTCATTTGGACAACTTTAAAGGCTGATTTTCTCAATATTTAGATTTTTTTGCACCCTCAGATTTCATAAGAAACCATACATCAATGGATGTATCTCAAATCTCAATTTCAAAACAATGACCCTTATGACTGGTTTTGTGGTCTGCGGTCATATATATATATGACCTTGGACCAAAAAATAACTGTTGTAAATGCAATACCACACTCGTATATGTGTGTATACAACATTACAATAGTGTAATGTTGTATACACACATATACGAGTGTGATATTGCATTTACAACAGTTATTTTTTCTAAATGAAATGCCATTGACTGTTTGCTGGTGCTTCTGAGGAACAAGTTCATATATGTACATATATATATATACTTTTTGTCATCCTAACAAAAAGCAGAATAAGGACATTAAATATTGGGGATAATTTGGCCATATGTTATTGTCTATGGTAGTTATGGCTCTGTGAGTAAATAATTACAATTTTTGGGTGAACAAGCCTTTTAAGACTCCAGAATCCAGAACAACTGGCTCCAGAGTCATTTTCTTTGTTTCTGATCTTCTCTCATCTCCTAATACCCATGAAATAGTCACAGACACTGCTGATCAAGTAAAAGAGTAAGCAGCTAAGGAATTTCTCCTTGATTTTTCCCTAATGTCTCTAAATCATGTTTCAGAGCAAGTGTGTGATTGGAGCATGAGAGGACGGTTCGTGACTGCAGCATTGTGGATTTTCAGGGAGATAAAGACCCCCCGTGGTGCTCACTGTACCATGAGCCAATGCTGAGATTCTCATCTGGACCCACAGAGCCAACACATTACATGACAGCAGGATGGCCGTTGACAGGGGGAGGGGGGAGGTGTAGACTAGGACTTGGGGCAGGGAAGGGGCAGACAATGGCCTTCAGCAGTCATGGGTGAATTTGACGCCTGGATGAGTTCTCCCAATTGCCTCCTTCCTCTTCCGCCTTCACACACATCCTCGCGTGGAGGAAGAAGAAGGGCAGTGGCTGAGAAGAATCACTTTTGACCGCATGTTGATCTACAGTCCAACGCACACAGAGAAAAACAAGCTGGGAGCGTTGTTTTCCATTGTTCTTATGAAAGAAAAATAATAAGAACGCTTCTTTTTTTGCTATGGCTTTTTTCATTCAAGCTTTGCGTTTTAGCCATCAAACTATACTTTCAATTAAAAAATATAAATATATTATTTCATAATGATAATAATTATATATGATCATATTACATATTTTCCTCTATTTAAAATGCTGTTTATTCTTGCAATGCACTCAGTGTCACGTGATCTTTTGTAAATCATGCCAATGCTGATTTGGTGCTCAACACACATTTCTTATTATTATCACACACACTGTTGTAAAATTATAAATGTTACAGTCACTTTTGATCAATTGAATGTGTCTTTGCTGAATAAAAGTACTAATTGCTTGACTGACTCCAAACTTTTGAATGGTAGTGTGTATGCATGACGTTTAACTTAATGAACAAGCAAATCTCTAGAAATATAATTAAGTAATAATTAAATACATAAAATGAATTTCCAGAAACTGGGAAAGCAATTACCATAAAGGGTTTGAGACTTGACTTTAATCGGAGACTTGTGAAAAGTCTGAGTCAGTCTCTACTTGAAATGCTTCCTCTAATAAAAACATTTATACTTGGCGTTTTCATGGCTTAACATGAGTAATAGTTCACGTATGTGTCACCATATGGAGCTCTGGATGGAAAACAAAAATCTTTAGACATCCTCAATGAACCTCTGATGGCAAATTTTCAACTAAGGTAAAAGTGGAAGATCATTCTTGCCGTTTAAACCACATGCTTTATACTGCAGTTCCTGATAAAGTTACCAGCTATTCACATGTCATTTTCACACCAAAGCCAAATTATACTTGCATTTTGCACTAGATGAGTGTTTGTTTTTAACCCAGCCTAAGATGCAAAGGTGAGAGATGGTGTTGTTTGTGCACAGAGGGTGAGCAGCGGGGGGGAGCTCAGGATACTATGCCATTAAACAGGCAACACATGCCACCATTATGTCCCCATGTCTCCCAAGGTAGAAAAATGTGGCTGTTTTTTGTCCCATTCATTATTTAGAAAGCAGCAGAGCTAGAGAGAGGCACCAGAGTGAGACTCAGTAGGATCTCCATCATTTCTCTTGTCACATTGGAGCCACTTGCCACACTAACATCAAAAATAAATAGAGGAAAGGCTGAAAATCCTAAAACAGGCGGATGTGGTTTAAAGCCAGGGAGGAAAAAACAGGAAGGGAAGTCAATCAGAATTGCTCAATAAAAGAGAAGTTAGAGTAGGTGTATATGTGTTTATTAAATGTCAAACGCACTTTAATATTTTTGATTGACATCTGAGACGAAAATTATTTGTGTGAAAAACACTTTTACGCAGCATATAAAAATAGCTAAATTAATTGTTCATAGCCCAAGGATAATAATAGGCATTCTTGACCTTGTGTTTACCCTGTGAGTGGCATGCCAATGATGCCATGAATCTGACACGGAACACAATACTAAAAAGGAGTTCATTTAAATGGGATCCTCCCTATGTAAAGACGTTTCATAAAGCAAGGGCATCTTAGGGCAAAATGTGCACATGACTTAATCCAAAAAAAGGTTGGTGAGCGTAGTTTGGTATCTCACTGAATTGAGTTTCAGTTCCTACGTTGAATCAGAGAGTAAAAATATCCTTATGCATATAAATAGCTGATGTTCCTGGAAGACAGTCTTACATACTGTATATGGTATAATAATGCTTTAAATAAAAAGGGCTTTATCTGCATTACTTTTAAAGAAATAAATCATTTGGCATTTCAGAAACACTGATCTGATGTATTTTATATGTTAAATTGCAAAATAAAAAAGGTAAACTGGTTTAACAAGTAGGCTGGTTTTTGGTGTTGAGAGAGAAAAATGCAGGTGGAAAAAAAAGGCAAATGTAGAAAGTCTGAATGTTTTTACTGCACAAAGTAGGTTTTGATAATATACCTCCTCTGAATGACCCAGTGACCTCTTTAGGACACAAAGGCACCTGATAAATCAGACAGAATGAATGCTGATCTTCTCATATCTCTCGCCAGCTGCCCCTGAGCATAACGGATCACAAAGGATCAAACTTCCCTCTCTATCATGCAGAGATGTGAAGTGTATGTACGGTAATTATAATGGAGTACAATAGCAACAAAACTGAGAACCTATGCAATTACATCTGCACAGCAGGGGTGTAAAATCTGTGAAATTAATGTTGTTTACCTGCTGTATTTCCAGGGGTAGGGGGTATGAGGGGATGTGTATCTCCATTTCTGCTTTATCAGCTGTCTCCCTAGGTGTCTCCTCTATAGGACAGAAGAAAATTTACTGACAGCGATACTATAAAACAAGTCATCACATATCAGAGTTATTGTAGTTAACTAAAACCATTAAAAAATGTAACTCATATAAAATTATATGAACGTTAATTTCGTTATTTAAAAACGTTATTTCAATTCATCTAAAGTTAGCTGTTGAGGCAACATTCCCCATTTTCATTCAGCTTAACTTGAGGTACTAAAATATAACTGAAATAACAATTGATAAAAACTATACAGACATAAATAAAAATTAAAACGTCAAATATACAACTAAAAACTATTTCAAAGTAGTATATACTATTAAATAATATTTAGCATAATAATATCACAGTGATACTAAAACGATATTGTCTCACATAAGCTAATATAACCAGAGCAATAATATTATTTCGTCTTATTCCGTGACACTTTTGGCTTTTAATAAAACAGATTTAGGAGTCACATTGAGTTTCATTTGAAATCCTTTCGCTATTAGCAGAATAGCAAAAATGCCAGCTAGCTTGAACACAATAACCTACATGTTTGGTGGAATGTCTGATAGCTTTCAACAGTTTAGTGAAAAGACTCGGATTTAAAAAGTATAATTACATGTAAAAAGTATTTACATACCCATTATTTTGCTACACAACGGTTGAATTCGATTCGTTAAATCAATGCCCGTGAAAAGCACGCCTTTTAGGGTGAAACTTAAGCGTTACGCAGTCACCATGACGACAACGCGTAACAACGTTTCTACGCAAACAGCGTAAAGAATGGAACGCTCTCTGAACTGTTTGAACTGGCTGAGTATTCTCAGAGCGAATGAGCGCAACCCACAAACTGACGGAACAACATTTATTTAAAGATCCTCCTTAGATATTGTCGTGCCCATGTTTCGCTTCCTTGACAGTATGGGCTAATAAAATCTAGGTTGCGTGGCGTTTGATCGTGAATCGTGTCTAAAAATGCAGATGAGCTCAACTGCTCTGTGCGTCTTCGTGATGGCTGATCGGAATAGCGAGGATGTGTGTGATAAAAATAAAACAAGTGGGCTTTGAGGGGATTTTTTTAGAGAAACTCCTCGAAACCCCTACCTTATGTGTCTCCTTTCGCTACATCCTGGAAGACACGCAACGTCCGGGCAGAGCTCATTCTGCTCGTAATGGGTATCTTTGGATTTTATCCTTTCAAGATTGAATAATAATGTTACAAATAATGCCGATAATAATAATAATAATATATTATTATATTTAGAATATGAAATAGTATAGACACACTGCTTGTTTATTAATCGGTTGATGTCATGTTAACCCAATAGAGAGCGACCCTCAAAATTCGCGTTTGAATCATCAGTGGCAAATCCTTTAAATGAAAACGTTCTTAAGTGAGTCAGAACTGCCGGCATTGTAGTCTAACGTTACTCTCCCAGGATCAGTAAACAGTCCTCCATAAAATGTGCTGCACACATCTGGATATTTGGGTTAAACTGTTCTGGAACAGTGTTATAAATACAACTTAACCACTGATTTGTAGTCGTGTCCTCTTTTGGAAGACCAAACAAAGTAGTTTCGCTTTCACAATGAAAAACACAGCGGCCTAGCGTGAGGGGAAGCCCCGGCTTAGCGTGCGCTGAGGCCGGGCTAGAGTGAGCTGAGACGGCAGAGTCAAGAACGGCGCGCCCAGAGGATGCGACGAATGAGCGGCAACCACATGTGACGGACCCCGGGCTGGACTCCGCTTTGTCCATGGTGAAAGATGATGTATTCCCTCAGCGACCAGCACGGATCAGCTCTAGGCATGACGAAGTGGATATCGTCCTCTTTTGGAAGACCAAACAAAGTAGTTTCGCTTTCACAACGAAGCACACAGCGTCTTCACGGCATGGCGGCAGCGGCAACAATACTACAGCGAGAATAAAAGTTACACCTTCTTTCTTTGCGTGAACATTTGGGTGGCCTTATGCAAATCTTCCCACATAGTGAGGTAGACATGTGGGGGCGTGTTAGAACGAGCCATTTTAGGTAGGTGTGGCTGACTCTTAACTTTTATAAAGAATATCTCTTTGGATTTGTGACTTTAGTCTTTGCAACTTTACAGATCTTCTTTATGCACCAAGAGCTTGTAACACTCCAAAGAGAAAGGAAAAATTTAAATCGCATCATATGACCCCTTTAATGGCAGTGTGGCCCTGGGGGACTGAGTTCATCCAGGCACGCTATGTGTATGGGAAAGTGTGTCATGTAAATAGAACCTTGCAGAAAGGACGAGTCACTGAATGAGTGTGTTTGCGTGCGTTAAGATATGACTGCGAGTGTGCGTGCTATCCCTTGTGTGTGCCGTGGTGTAAATTTGGTCTTTTGCTTGAGAGTACGGAAGGAATGGGTGGAGTCCAGAATTAAAATTTAAAAAATACATTAAAATATTTTTTTTGTAATCTTTTTGTTCTGCTGTTACTTATTTAGACTGTTTATGGTATTATGGATGCTGTTTTTGAATTTTGTATTTCAGTAAAGGCTGAAAAGTTGTATGTGGAAACAAATAACAAACCTCAAGGAGCCTATTTATTGCATAAAGGAAAATATGCCCTACTATATATATAACAGATCGAGTAAACAACATAATAAAATGTTATGACAAATAATTAGCCTATAACACAGAAACGCACACAGATATACAAAAAGACACAGATGAAATATTCAAGCAGTATATAGTCTGTGATTTGTTAACAGCACAGCTCCTGTAAACAGCTGTGCTAGCCTAGCACTGCTATTTTAGGAAAAGAAAAAAAAAACATTTAACAAACATATAGTCTACTATATGTTTGTTACGAAAGAAAGCTTAACATTCTACACAGTTAATGGAATATTCCTGTGCACATATACTAAATAAAGTCATTTTTCATTTTCAGTGTGTGTGTGTGTGTACCTGGTATTTATCACATTATGGGGACCAAATGTCCCCACAAGGATAGTAATACTAGTAAATTTTGACCTTGTGGGGATATTTTTGAGGTCCCCATGAGGAAACAAGCTTATAAATCATACAGAATTAGTTTTTTTGAGAAAGTAAAAATGCACAGAGTTTCCTGTAAGGGGTAGGGTTGGTGTAGGGCAATAGCACATACAGTTTGTACAGTATAAAAACCATTACGCCTATGGAATGTCCCCATAAAACATGGAAACACAACATGCATGTGTGTGTGTGTGTGTGTGTGTGTGTGTGTGTGTGTGTGCGCGTGATATTTGTAAGTGTAAATAAATAAAGTGTTTATATAACCCAAAAAATAATAATAATAACACAGATATATGCCAGCTGTCCGTTAAATAATGAATCTATGAATGTGTCCAAATGTGTGCTATATGTGTCTAATTGTATATCTGTGTGCTTTATTTTGTCAGATAACATTTTATTTTGTTGTTTACTCATTCTGTTTTTTAGTAGGGCATGTTTTCCTTTGTGCAATAAATAGGCTTGCTGAGGTTTGTTATTTGTTTCCACATAGAACTGTTCAGCCTCGCGCTCAGCCCTGGGGGATTTGTGCCTCCCAGGGAACCTAAACACCAAATGGTCTTTTCGTGCTGTCTGCACGCAAACGTGTGTTAACCCAGTCTCGAAAATCAATTAAAGCTGATGGCCAGTATGTCGCTTTCCATATCAGTGGCGTGACTGCTGTTCACTTATCGTCCCAGTTCCGTGAGAGAGTGCTATAAAGTACAAGGGACCTGACGTTGGCTGGGCAGCCTCATGCAAGCAGCCTATTATAGGAAATAAATCCACATTTAAAGAGAATTGAGGAGTGGGGTGAGCGTTATGTAGCCCGTGATACATTAAAAGAGACAGGAATATGACCTTACATTCATTTACTTTGAATAAAAAGACGGTTATTGGCTAAGAATAGGCCATAGGCTTACGTACATTTTTGAAGGAGACAGCTGAACTCGTGCGTGTCTGTGTGTTTAAAGATGGAGGAAGGGAGATTTAAAAGAGCCCTTGTGAATAGATTTGCATGAGAAACGCAGAGGCGACTCGGCTCCTCTCACGGCAGTGCGTTGTGTTACACATTTAAGCGGCGGATGTCGTGACAATCCCCCGCCGTATCAGTTCAAGTAAGTGCTGTGACTGACTGCATACTGACTGAGCGCAGTCACGCATCAAGCACAGGGGGAGGGGCATCAACAACTGCGTCACAACTGCCATAAATCCTGCCTGTGCTTCACCACAAAGAAAACAACTGGTGTCAAATGTGAGCTGCATTATGTTAATTGCTGCGTTTAAAGAATACTAATTATTATTTTGTCTGTGATATTGTCAGTGAATGAATGTATGACTATATATATATAATACGTATCGCTTTTTATTTCTCCTCTTTCCTATTACTTGTTTCACTTCTGTTTCAGTTTGTATAACCATTTCTTACTATCTGTAATTAAGTTGTTTTTTAGCATGTAAGTTTGGCAGTGTTATTTTTTAGGATTTCTGATCAACTACTGTCGATTGATTTGTATTATTTGTATTTGTTATTTATTTTAATTTTAGTTTAATTATGTCTGTATATGTCTTTTATTACGTTTTAGTTTTATTTAATTTGAGTTATGCAGAAGATTATCAGTCCACAAGATAAGCCTACACTCTTTTCCCATTCGTATAAGCATTCATCAGGTTTTTGAAAGAGCTCCAAGGCAGACCTGCCACTATCTTCCTCTCCCTCAATTGCGACTGTTTTAGTGGGCCATTCTCCAGCCAGTGCTCCTAAATCTGATCTGTATCAGCACCTCTCCGTTGGGCTATCTCCACCAGACCACCCCTGAGGTAGGCGGGAAAGGGGAAAAACAGTCTTCTAGCCCTAAAAGAAAGATATTCCTCTGTGAGAAGGAAAACACTCTCAGCGACAATAGCTCCTTCATTGGAATGCTATTGTGTGGATGTTTACTACTAAGCTCTGTGAGAGACCGGTGGGAAAGTTTGTTCTGGGAAGAATCTAATCAAGGAGTTAAATGGGGGAAAGGGGGGAATTAAATAGACTGATTGAAGCTGACAGTAAGGAAGTGGTCAAGTTAAGTGTGGCATAATTGTGCATAAGCCTACACTCTTTTCCCATTCGTATAAGCATTCATCAGGTTTTTGAAAGAGCTCCAAGGCAGACCTGCCACTATCTTCCTCTCCCTCAATTGCGACTGTTTTAGTGGGCCATTCTCCAGCCAGTGCTCCTAAATCTGATCTGTATCAGCACCTCTCCGTTGGGTTATCTCCACCAGACCACCCCTGAGGTAGGCGGGAAAGGGGAAAAACAGTCTTCTAGCCCTAAAAGAAAGAGATTCCTCTGTGAGAAGGAAAACACTCTCAGCGACAATAGCTCCTTCATTGGAATGCTATTGTGTGGATGTTTACTACTAAGCTCTGTGAGAGACCGGTGGGAAAGATTGTTCTGGGAAGAATCTAATCAAGGAGTTAAATGGGGGAAAGGGGGGAATTAAATAGACTGATTGAAGCTGACAGTAAGGAAGTGGTAGTGTGTGTCTGCTTGATTAGAATCTTCCAAGTTAAGTGTGGCATAATTGTGCGATGCATAATGATAAGGCAGTTTCAGTTTGCTCCTCAATATAACATAACTGACTGATCATATCAGGACATGTGAAGGTTTGTGAACACCATGTTTAACAGGTGACCTTTAATGATTATCTTTGTGAACATTAAGGAGTTGGCATTGAACATAATTTGTTTAGATTAATATTTCACAAGGTTCTTTGCATGTAATTTTTCATTAATCAAGGTTCAGCGTCACTGCAGTGCATAAGCTCATATGTGACCCTGGACCCCAAAACCAGTCATAAGTAGCACAGGTATATTTGTTGCAATAGCCAACAATACACTGTATGGGTCAAAATTATAGAATTTTATTTTATGCCAAAAATCCTTAGGATTTTAAGTAAAGATCATGTTCCATGAAAATATTTTTTAAATTTCCCACCGTAAATATATCAAAACTTAATTTTTGATTAGTAATATGCATGGCTAAGAACTTCATTTGGACAACTTTAAAGGAAATTTTGACAATTATTTTTTTTTTTTGCAGATTCCAGATGTTCAAATAGTTGTATCTCGACCAAATTTAATTCCCAACAAACCATACATCAATGGAAAGCTTATTTATTCAGCTTTCAGATGATGTATAAATATCAATTTCGAGAAATAGACCCTTATGACTGGTTTTGTGAACCAGGGTCACATATGCATAACTGTACACATTCAAGTCAGCATGGAAGCCTTAGAGTAAAAGTTCTGACTTTATTTGTGACAATGTGAATTTATTTCTTATTTTAAACTTGACCTCACATTAACTTTTTATGTTGTACTCTGAGGGGGGAAAACAAGCTTCCATGTGACACTGCATGTGACCTATGAAGTGGTGGTTAAGTTGTTTTTGTTGATTATGATTAGGTTGTTGTTGGGCATGGTTGAATTTGAACTCCAGTTTCTAATTAGGAACTGGTTTCGAGCCCAAAGCCTCCACTTCACGCTAACATAAAACACTGAATAAATCATGTCTGGTCAACATCAACTGACTATATCAGCCAAACTAGAATGGGAAATATTAAACAGTATGAACATCAAAAATTTGCCTTTATGTTTGTATGCAACACATTTGTTTTACTTCATAAAGAGTGGCAGTGTCACACGGTTCTGAAATAAACCCATTGTTTAAGACACAACCCAGTCTCTGTAATTAAAGCACTGCTGGAAACACTGCTTGAGATGCCAGCCAACAGCAGTAAAATGGCAGCTCAGCATAAGAACATGAATGTGAGGGGATTTTAAGTTTTCCGACTTTTCTCTCCGAGGCAGATCGTGAGAGGCTTCTTCTGCTTTAATTCAACATGAAGAACTGTTCAGTTCTCTCGCATAAAAGCGTACTCACGTATACACACGCACACACTTACATGGAATTCCGGTGACGCAGGTAGTGTGAGACTATGGGCCCTCACTGTTGCCGTGACAACCTGCCTGGGCTTGTTCTGTGCTAGTGGAATGAGCAGCACTCTGATGTCGGATCATATGAGTGGAGGGAGTCAGTGTTTGTTCTTTGTCACCTGTTACCTCCTCGCCGATCCCACAGTCGTGCCCCCACACTTGGATACGCCGACGTGTCGTCTCGCACGTGCAGAGCGGGTGACGTTTGGTGCTTTACACAGATGAATGACACAAATGCATGTTTTCTTTCTCTTTTAATTCTCTATATCAACCGCATCTCTCAGTTAACTCCTCTGAGAGGACAACTTCAGAGGTGGGTGTCCAGGCCTGGTTTGGCCTCCATGTTCGAAGCTTGATTGGATTAGCAATACTGTATGTTCCTTTTTATGTTACTGAACTGAACTCAAATGCACCAAGGGGCCTCTAGGGTGACAAAAATCTGCTATTGTCCAAACCTCTTGCTTAAGGGTTTATATAAGGTATTGTGTGCCTTCAATGAAAACTGTTACCAGTGACTAAGACTCAGGAATGTTTGAAGATTGAGATCCCTCAGGTTAGGGGAAGTTACAGTTGTAAGCAACACCCAGGCAGGCTAACACTTGACACGACAGCATGCATTCTGTACAACAGGCCTGGAATCCAGCTGGGCTTTTGAACGTTAGGTTAGCTTGTAGGCTTTCATAGCAACTTACATTTAAGATACAACAATGTGGAACAGCTGGTTCAAAGTAGACATACAGTCAAAAGTTTGAATACTGTTGACAGAATTTAAATGTCTTATGACTGTTTGCTCTGAAGGCTTTTGTTTAAATGATTCAAATTAGTTCTGTAATCAAATGTAAGTTTTGCCTTTACAAATGGATGAGTTGGAACAGATAGTGAAGGAAACACTGCCAACATGTGTCAAGCATACATGGGAACTCCTTTAAGATGATTCAAAAAGCATCCCAGGTGGCTTCCTCATATAGTTGCCTGATAAGTCTACAAAGCTGTTGTCAAGGCAAAGGGTGGCTATCCTTTAAATACGTTTTTTGTTATATATATTTTTTCTTATTCATTTTTTTGGTGAATTCAAATGTCTTGGTTAAAGTTGCCATCTTATAAGGTTTCCATGTTACAAAGACACTTTCTTACAATATATCATACATATCATAAAAATGTAATTAAAATAGTTTTGAACTATAGTTTTGATTAAACACCATTTGTTGCAATTTCTATACTTCCATACATGTTGCTGCATAGTTTTCACGAGTTTACTATTACTTGAAAATGTGTACAAGAGTTTAGTACACGTGTGTGTATGTGGGTGGGGGGAGTCTGGAATGGCTCTAAAGAATTTGTATTAACCCAGATGTGCATGCCCAAATTATTTATTTTGTGTTTATTTAGTGTCAGTAGACATGTGTTTTCATGTGTCCTGTTACTTTATACTTCATGTTAATCATGTACATCCTGCACAATGTAAACAATTTATTTTCAAGTGCACACGTCAGGGTCCTGTGAATCAAACTGGTGGCATGTTGATCAGCCCTGATTCTTGTGATAACCAGAAACTGTGATACAACAGTCAACTCTACCCTACAATTATATCTGCAGAGATCATTTCCTTTACGAGAGATGCACCAAGTTCTTTCATCCTAATGAAGTTCCTCACTGACCCTGCCCTCTCTGTGTTTTTTTTTTCTCTCAGTCTATCGCTCTCTTTTTCCAGTGTGGTTATATGGGCGGGAGGGATGAGTGCTATGCACATACTTCCGCGGCATATGCATTCCTGTAGGGCTCAGTATCCTGTTCCTTTTGTCTCCACCTCCAGCACCAGTCTCAAGCTGTGCGGCACGTACGCTGCCCCTAGCTTCATACCTCCCCCCTCTTTTTTACCCTTCCTCTGGGCATCCAGCATATTCCAGAACCTCCCATTGCTCCAGTCAGGAAATGGTACCAGGGGGCTTGCTACAACCAACCATGAACCAAGTGTTCATGATGATTTACAGGCAGCACTATCATCCTGGATGGTAGGAGTTTTATTGTTTCCTTGTCTTTTGATTTGGCATGCTTAGTGCTTCAGACGGAAGGGAAAAGGCAAAAAACATGGAAGGACAGTAGAGACACAGTAGAAGACTCAGAATTAATCTATAATTTCTTGCGTGATCATAAAAGCATTTAGCATTTTTAATCTCTAGATGTAGGCATGTATGATTGCAGTTGTGTTCAAATCCATCAGGCATTAAGCACGGACTGAGATCTCTCCTGCCTCCTCACATTTGCTCCACCTGTATATACTAGCAATGAGCCTCTTATCCACCTCCTTCCTGTTCTCCATTTTGCCCACAGTCCTTGCCTTTCCTCTCACCCTAATCCTCCAGATGGAGATTTTCTGAGAAAACAGAGAACTACGCAGTCTGTCATGAGAGGTCGAAACAGTATGAAATAATCATGAATGCACTGGCGGTGGTAATCATGTTTTAGGACACCTAGCCTACTGAGTAAGCAATTAATTTACATGTCTTCTAGGGCTGCACGATAAATCGCATGCAACATTTAACGCGCATCTTGTCAGAAAAAACGGTTCTGTAATCAGCGGTAAATCTCCATCACGTGCGGGCCTTCACATGGAGCAGCATTTACTACACAGAGCCGTTGTTCACTGACAAGCTGCGCAAAACCACAATCATATTTTGTGCATGCTTTGCGCAGCTTGTCAGTGACTTAATAAGATTACTTAACAAGATGTGCGTTAAATATCGCATGCGATTTATCATGCAGCCCTAATGTCTTCCACAACACCCAAGATTTACTGCTCAGATGGAAGCATGAGTGAGTGAGCAATCGGAATAAAGCAGGGAAATGGAAGCAGAGCTTTGGACTTAGAGGAACTTGATAACTTGTTGGCCAGTAGATAGAGCCGCTATATATTCTTCAGTCCAATTCAGTCTCCTATCAAGTTTCTGCCCTGCAAATGAGTCCATTCCTGGATAGCCTTGGCCCTAACCTCCCTGATCCCCTATCCACTGCCTGACCTGCTCTAAAATCCAATTAGAGAAACAGACAATGACAGGTAGACGGCTCAAAAAAAACCTGTCTTGATTGCTCTGTCAAACTGCCAAGCCCTTATAGACATCCAACATACTCTTTCCCCACAAGAAGAACATAGATAAAACAGAGGAAAAGGGCACTAGATAAAAGAAAATGAGATGGCAAGATGAATTGGAAGTGTGCAAAGAAGAAAATCCAGGAGGAAAATCCTGAGCTTGACCATGCATGGAACATTGGCTGTTAGAGCCCCCTTCTTCAGGGCAGAAAGCAGAGGTCATGTGGAGCAGGGCTGCTTTTAAGGTCACGCTAAGTTCAGGGCACAATCTCCTTCCCATATTTGGTCCGCCCCTGTTGCTCTTAAGGGCTTATAGCAGAAATTTGAAATGATGAAAAAAGTGAGCTGGAATGTTCATTGGTTGCAGCTGGTCGTCATTGGAGCAATATGGAACTGGGTTGAGCAGGAAGCATGGGGATTCAAGCATCATGGAGCTCTCTATTAGCTCTTTTTGGCTCTTCCCAAGACTAACCCTCCTCTAAAAGGCAAACAAGAAGTCAAATATTTGAAATCCACATAAGAAGTCAAATATCTGAAATCACGCACATTCTTTGCCTGTCTCTTCCAAACACACCTTGAACAAATATGTCTCTCTCCAATGCGAGATTTATCAGTTATTTAGCAATCTTGTGACTAGGAATTACTGTAGGGAGTGCAGCTGCTTCATGTCATCCAGTGGATGTCTGGCAAGTAATTCAAAGTTGTGCCCAAGGGCTCACGTCTTTGATTGCGGCTCTCCGTGGCCTTTAGAAACACAAGATGGCACAGGCGTTGGGGGAGAAAGGTCAGGGGGAAGCATGCAGAAAGAGAACTCATAGTGGGTAAAGAGGAAGGTTAAGTTTCTCCTTTTTAGGGTCACATCCCAGCAGGTTGTAATCAGTGACTTCCCTCAAGGGGAGACCATTCTTGTCTTCTCCCCGCTGACTGTCCTTTGCCTTTACCTGCCACCTTGGTTGTTCCAGCCCCCGGGATGCAAAGCGATAGGAGCTGTAATAATTCCACAAGGGCAGTCAGGCAGGCAAACAGCACATGGCTTTTGCACAGTTTCCAGAGGTGTTTGTGAAGCAATCTAGCAACACTTTATATTTGGGTAAAGTTCTGGATATCTGTCGGGCCTATCCCACATTGTGACTCAGCCTTAGTACTGAAAATTACTTATCACAACATAAGGTCAAAGATGTGTAAAGTTCAGGCTGAGAAACAAAAGGAAAGATTGAGGGTTGGAATAGGGGTTGGGTACTGTATTATCAGGCATATCGGCAGAGACTTCAAGGGACCTGTTGTTTCCTAAACTGGCCGGCTCCAGGGTGGGGAGGGTGTTCCCTTGCTGCCTCCTTTCTCTTTCTGGTACTCTGGGATTCATTAAGCATGGAGCTTAGGAACCCAGAGTTCTCTGGTGAGAAAGGGCAAGAGAGGGAATTGTGTGGGTTAAGAGAGCAAGAGAAAGATTATTCATTCTGAGAACATGCTAAAAGGTTAATCACATCTAACTCCAGGGTTGGTTGATAAGAGTGAACCATTCTGTAACAAGTAAATCCCTGCCGTCAAATGTTAGCATTTTAGCAGTGTCTGACTTAAAACCCTTTCACTCTCTGAATGTCATGAGATGCCTTCTTTGTTGTATCATCAACTAGATGTATCTAGATACTCAAAGGATCAGTCTCTGTTCCTGTCATCATGTTTTAATTTTCACCATGCACCACCCATGTAACAATGTCGTGTGAATTGTTAGATAACCACAGGGTATGATTAAAAAGGTCAGAGGCAAATGGGGTCAAAGATGAACAGTAACTGTAACGTTGCATTACTACAATTTACCTTAACACAATGCAAGCACGGCTATATAAACAAACACCAACTTAACATCAGCCACATTCTCTTTAAATTGTTTTTATTTACTTGTTACATTGACTAACATAAATAAACAATTTATGAACAAAAGGCACACAGTTCAATTATAAACGAGGAGAACATATTTAAAACTTTGAACAAATAGCAAGTATGGAACACGAATGGCAGCAATGGAAACGGTGAGTTTTTGGGAAAAAAATAATAAGAATGTGAAACTGCAGCAACAGCCTCGAGTCCGAGTGGCAAGCCATTGACGTGCCTCTTACTAATGTGGGTTCCAATCCATGGTCATGGAAGCCACAGCAGAGACACTCATCCACACACATGATTCACACACTAAACTGTCCAGCACAGAGGAGGGACGCCACACACACATACACACAATCCCCATTTGTATTCACAGGGGCATGAGAAGACGGGCACTGAAAGGTCACACAGAAACCCTCACACATGATTGAGGGTGGGAACCATATCCGAACATATCCCATATGGTCCATGAGTACCTTTCGGATTGCTGGCACACAACTAATCCAGTCTTTTTTCAAACTGGCCGAATGTGTGCACAGGTCTCTTGTGCAGGAATCCAGATGTGCAGTGATCTTCAAATAGCCACTGTATTGCTCACCTCTTCATACTGAATGATGAAGTAAGGATAACTCTGATCATCGCT
Source organism: Sinocyclocheilus grahami (assembly GCF_001515645.1). NCBI lineage: Eukaryota > Metazoa > Chordata > Actinopteri > Cypriniformes > Cyprinidae > Sinocyclocheilus > Sinocyclocheilus grahami. The sequence continues at coordinate 402,957 of NW_015506265.1, read as the reverse complement.
GAAGATGACAAAGATCTGTGGGTCCATCCAGTTGTCCACGCAGGAGTCAAATAAGTCGCTGCAGGCATCTCTTGGATTCAGTGGAGGTGGTCGGCGCATGGAAGGGTTGCCCACTGTGAACTTGCCCGTCAAGACTTTGGCCAGAAACATGTAGTGCACACCACGGGGTGAGCGCTTGGAAAAGTTGTGAGAATAGACAGCCTTGCGTGCAAAGTAGCTGCCTTGGCCGAACATGGTGGCGTGCTTGCCGCACACACGTGGGTCGAAGTTGTGCTTACAGATGCCCTCCACCACATCCTGGGACGTGCCGTGGAAGAGGTGGCGTTCATTCAGCATGCAGTCCATTTCTGACATGTGCCGTGACATGTATTCTTTCTTCCTGTAAAGAGAAAGAGAAATATACATTTCAATTAACATCGTAAAAAGCAGAAACAATAGTACAGTCAGTATTTACTAAAGACGCAAAGTGAAGGATTAGCGCTGAAAAGGAGTGGATATTTTTGTGCCTGACCTTATTGAATATGCATTTGTAGGAGTTTCTCTTTCAGACTCAAAATTTATCTCAAAATTTAATTTGAGCTCTAACGCTAATTTGCCCTGTTTAGTAAATCTGGCCCTAAGACTGTGTGAGACAACCAGGATTCAAATCAGCTGGCCAGTAACTTTGTTAAGATCTGCAACACAATGCATTGTTTTCATTGTATTATAAGAACAATCATTTTATGCAAGTAGATGAAAAATTTAAAACATACAAACCATCAACTAAAGAAAACATTTGTCACAACCTTCCAAATAATATAATATAGCATCCTATGTTTATCTAGTATACCATAATGTGATTTACAGAGGCTAGGGATGCACTATTACAATTCTAGTTGATACTGATAAGCTGATAGTTATCTTCATGTTCTGGCCAATAATTAATAAATTGCCAATATTAAAATTAGATTATATCTTGTCTAAAGAAATTAAAAATGATACACTAAAAACTATTGAAATGAATAGTTTTACACTGGTCTTTGTCTTTACAACTTCCCATCTAATAAATCTTCTCAATTCAGCCACTACTGTCTGGCAGGTGTGGGAAAAAATACTTAATTTTGAACCCTGATGCCAACAATTACTGTATGCAAACTTCTAGGACTAAAATAAAACTAACTTTGTTGTGTCAGAGGCAGAGCACGCCAGCTGTCCTTGCACAAAAACAAGACAACAAGCCAAACTCTGGAGCGCTCAGCCTGTCATCTGGTCAAATGGAAACAGAGAAGTGAGAGGGTACAGAAAGGGTGAGTGAACAGATGAGCGCCAGGGACTTGAGTGAACCCAGTCAGCAACAGGGCTCCATTAGCCTCGAGTCTGTGCCTCTATTGTTGTGGGCATAGGGGACGCAAGGTCAGCCTGGCTGAGAGAAACTCTCTGATCAGTGGAGTACTCAGTCTGACATCGCCTGGCCCTAAATGACCTCAAGTGACCCTACGGCCACTGACAAGGCCCAGTTGTCACAATCATCGACTGACACGCTCACGCACACATTGCAGAAGAGCAGTGAATCCATATGCGTCAGTAAAATCATCACTCATGTTGTTTCAGCTTCTGCTTTCATCTCCTTTAAGCTCTTTTACACCAAGCTACTCTGCCATCAGTCTGTTTTATTCTTTCTTTTACTGATGCAAACAAATCCTCTTTCATGCTTACCCAGTGACATTCTCCCTCTTGCTCGTTGGCCAACACCCTGGAAACACTCAGAACTATTGTACAAAAGATCTTCACCTGCACAAGCATATGAACACACCAACCTTTATTCCTTCAGCTCTCTTTCCCAGGCTACTACAATAAGTGCTTGCAAGGAGATGAACTAATCGCTGGATTTGCCAAATGTTGTGAGGTTCACTGCACTGAATCTTTGAATGATATTAAAGAGTTCTGTTTGAGACACGTAGTAGCATGTAAATAAGATATCCACACCTCTATATTCAGTTGGCCTCTCGATAGGATTTCAGATTTCATTCATCTCAATAAATCAAGCAAAACAAGCAAACTATACATGAATGTTTTACTTATTGATCTATTCTTGTTGATGTTATATTTATTGAGTATATTCTTGTGTAAGTGGATGGAATATATATATATATATATATATATATATATATATATATATATTTTTTTTTTTTATAAAAAAATT
>NW_015506265.1:379216-399432 GCF_001515645.1 Sinocyclocheilus grahami | reverse complement strand
GATGAAATATATATATATATATATATATATATATATATATATATATATATATATATATTTTTTTTTTTTACATTAACAATTTTAACAGATTTTACAGAATTTGGTAATATACTGTTTATTATCATTTCTAAAGCCTGTCTAAAGTCTTAAATTGTGCAAACATTCAATTGTATTCTATAGTAGTTAGTATTGTATTGTATTAGTATTGCCACTAATACAAGTACAATTTCACAGTTCTCTGTAGCAATTTCAGTACCAAAGCAAAAACTATTGGAATTATTTTACTGGTCGAAAATGCAAAAACTAAAAGGCTTTAACAGGTTTTTTGTTGTTGCTGTTGTTTTAGTAATGACTTTTGACAACACTATTCTATTCACACCTATTTTTAACAGAAAGAACCAGTTCCACAGACAATTTAGTGAAAAATTGTTCATCACTCTAAAAGTCGGTAGAATAAAAAGATTCGCTATGAACTAAATACATACTTTCCAGAAAATATTAATAATTTGATTTGACTTCAGTACAATGACTATGCTATATTAAAACTATGACTTCATTTTTAGAAACAACATGTTGTCATGCTTAATATTTTCCTTCATATTTTAAGAAAGGGGGTTCATAGTATTTAAGGGTCCTTGGCATTAAAAAGTTTGAAAATGACTATGCTAGCTAGACTACCAAAATTTAATATACCTAAACTGTCACCACATTATACTGTCTACTATGTGTTCGTAAACAGCAATCACTCCAGCAATGGCATTACTAGACACATGGAAATATGCAAGGATTAGCTAATCGGTCGCATGCTTAAGATAGCAGTGAAGAGACACGCACACACAAACACACCTCATGAGTCAGCAGCAATAACTCTTTCTTACAGACTCATCTCTTTTCTGTAACCTATCGTCCGCGGATGAGGGGCACGAAAAGTCTTTTTAAAATACACCAAGGCCCCAACACTAGCACCCTTTCCTCTCTCTCTCACTTCCTCTGTACATGTTCCACATTTCACAAACTGAGAAGTTCACCTCACGGACCTACCACAAAAAAACATCTATTTCCGACCAACAAAACTTAGTAAGAACCGTTAACACGGTTGACACCTAGCAGCTTGAAAGCAAACATCGAAGCCTCAGAGTCGTGTTCAGGGGTGCGGCTAAATACTCACTTTACAGACGTTTATGAAACACAGATCTGTCCTGATAACCTTTTATTGTCTGTCTTCAACCAGTTTGTAATGTCAATGTTTACTAAACACTGCTTTGGCCCCAGATAAATAGTCTAAACAACTCTGAATAGCACAAAGGATCTAGACATTGTTTGAGAATCTCCTACCACACCTTTTGTACTTCTCCCAGAGGAAGGGGTTTTGGACACGGAAGATCTTCAGGATGCGGAACTTGGTCTCAGAGACGGTTTTGTGGAAGAGGCTGTAGACGGTCCGGTAGCTGCGGTCATCCCGGGAGACGGGCACCTGCTGGAAGTCCTGACTGGTGTTCATGGGTAACCAAGTCTCAGGGTACACTTTGGAAGGACCGCTCGACGTTGGAGAGAGAGGCTGGTTTCCAGAACTTTCCAGGGAGGAGAGAAATGCTGAGGAAAGGCCACCTAGAGTCCTAAAGAAGAGAGGAAAACATGTAATCATGAGATTAAATGAGGAAATACGTAGAAATTAATGAATAAAAAAATCATTTAAATCCTTTTTTTGTCGTGGTACAGAAATTGGTATTAAGAATCATAAATTATGGTACTTGTGAGTTTATGAGTCTGGAGGTCATGGTTAAATGGAGGTCAGGGTTCAGTCCTGTGACTAACCATTGCACTTGATTTCTAGAAGGTAAAGGTTATCCCTCAAATCAGTGTAACTACCTTATGAGTCATCTTTTAACTTTTATCTTGCGCTACTTTCTTTTCTTAACTAGACTGCTAGTGCTGGAACTGCAGCAATATCTTTACCATATATTTTTGAGAGGCAGTGAGGAAAAGCAAATGAAAAGAAACTAGGGCAATCATTTTGAAGAGATAAGCAAACACTTTCTGGAAAGCAACTGTTAAGGGACTGTTTGTTAAGAGTGTGTGTGAATGAAAGGGTGATTTATGCAGCTTGCTGAGCATTAACTCAGCTGGTGCAGGCAGCGGTTCGGCCACATTGTCTATCGCACTAATGAGTTCCACCCCTGTGCTCAGGACAATGTGTTCCTGATGCTGCAGGACCCTTTAAATGGGTGGACCAGCATTGCAGTGGCCTCTACCCGACAAGAGGAGCAGATTGATGGCAATAAGTGAACAATCCCTACTTGTCTTGCAACTTGCAAGTATGAAAGCGATAAGATGAATAGCAAGTCTAATTTAAACATTAGTAGTAGAAAAAGTGTTGGTGACTTCAATTTATTTTCCCAAATCAGTTCAAACCTGTTTCAGTAAATCAGTTTAAATTGACTGAAAATTCAACCTTAAAAAGTTTATACATATTGTGATATATTGTCAAAAGGCTAAAATGATATATCGTCCAGTCCTCCTGATTCTGATCCATTAATGCTGGGGGGTGACAGCTATAGCTAGACACTATTGAGAAAAAAGATTCAAAACTGATGTTCGCCTTAATTTACATGAAGCTATACGGGAACATACAGAAAAATATACACGTCTCTGACCCTTCACAGGCCTGAGTGACTTAGTAGATGTAAGAGATGAAAGAATTTCATATGGTCACATTAGACTCTCTTACACAGGTCTGGAACCCATTTAACCATCCTCCCTTCTCCACTACCTTTTTACATCTGTTGCATTCAATAGTTTTTCTTTGTCCCTGTAAATAAGCACACATCATATTTCAGTTGACAACAGATGTAACAGAGATTTATCTCCTTATGAGAATTATGATAGACAAGCTAGGCTGCAGTCCATGTTCTAGCTTAAGGTGAGTAGGAATATTATATTTCAGGAAAGTGGTTTGGAGGCACAAGCAGTACTTCAAGCAAATAAAATAAGATACACGCTTTAAACCCCTCACTGATAGGAATACTGCAAAGTCCGATATGTTCTTGGCGAGCAGTGAACCGCTCGCGAGTTATCTTGGGGTTTCGGAACGCATCCAGAGGAAACAATGCTGTATGTGGCTCTTTTTAAGGTGTTTTGGGGAACAAACCCATTTTTGGTAAAAACCTATTGTTATGGGATATTCAGTCTAAAACAAAAGTTTTAGGACACTTTATGAGTGCTGAAGGTAAACAAGGATACTCACTGGAGGTAAGGCGTGAGCATGATGGCGGACCTGAACAGTGGCCGTTTTTTGATCTGCCGGCGGAAACCGAAAACAGCATTTTGCTGGAAGCCCTCGCGAATGTTCAGGATGTACTGATTCTGCAGCGTGATGAAACGGACCTCCTTTAGTCCTCGGCCGCTAGCCTCCTCAATCAACCGAACCACCGGCTGTGAAACGGAGTAAAAGAGAGGAAATGAGTTTGACAGAGAAAGAGAGAACAACAGAACACTTAAAGGTGACGCATCATGAAAATCTGACTTTTCCAGATTTTAAGTGCTATAATCAGGTCCCCGGTGCATCTACCAACCAAGGAAACGTGAAAAAGATTAACCTTTGTTTTGCGAAGCCTTTTTCTGCAAGCGTCTGAGAAAACGAGCACGTCTGATTTTGCTCCCCTTGTGATGTTGCAAAGGGATCTCATTATAATATTACCGCCCCTTAATCTGTAAATTTGCACCCACGGCTCCGTTATTTTGATTTCACAAGCGACAACGGTGTACCAGCTCTAATGCCATGGCGAAAGTTTGAGCAAAACATGCTAGCTGTTCTGTCTTTGGCTGCACAGATGAGTCCCAGCCTCAGAGGAGACAAGAGAGCAGTGGATTTATTGATTTATTTACTGTATATTGCTGCTGCCACACAGATCTAAAATAAACATGCGATTTATTTCCCAGCAGCTTACAGACATAACCGACTGTTTTTTGTAACTTGTGTGTGTTTTTAACGTAAACTTGTGTGTGAATGAGAACTTAGTTTAGTATTCACATGCTGTGTCAGCCGCTTTCTGTACGTGTGCTTCGGATGTGTGCACTCAGAAAACCGTATATATCAGAAGTTTAAACTCATATGGTTTAAAACGCATGATTTCAGCGCGATAAACATGATAATCAGAACCAAAACAGATGTTTTTAGCAGGTACGAGCTGTAATGGCACAGCTCTATTCTGGAAAAGGGGGCGAGGAGCAGCAGCTCATTTGCATTTAAAGAAACAGGCCCGAAAAACAGAATGTTTCTGCTTCCACTCAAAATAGGCATTTTCAAAATGTTATAATAAATGATCTGTGGAGTATTTTGAGCTGAAACTTCATAGACACATTCTGGGGACACCAGAGACTTGTATTACATATTGTAAAAAGGGGCATAATATGTCTCCTTTAAATGTGCTCCAACTCCCACTCAATTCATCCGGAGCACTGGTCAGAATGTATCCATCATAGGAGATTTTCAGAGGAAATAAAAAGCTTTGTTTTCAAAGGAACGCTTATGCAATGTTCTGATTTCATGCACTTGTGAGTAGAACAGGACGTCTTCTCTGATGTGTGCAAGCCAGTTCGACTTGAGACTCAATACATAACGCAATCACGCGCACATTCTTTGAGCCAACCACACACACAAACATACACTAACTCTGAAACCTGAAAACCTGCTATTTATGTGCGCTATCTCAAAATCTTTCAAGAACAGATTTAGGTTTTATTTCCATTCTAAAATCCAAAAAGCTTGAGGTCAGCTTGATCTTTTGATGTTTTGAAAAAAGTCTCTCATGCTTACCAAGCCGATATTTCTTTGAACAAAAACACAATAAAAAACATTAATATTGTGAAATATTACAATAAAAAAAAAAAAAAAACTTTTCTATTTTAATCGATTTTATGATGTATTTTATTCCTGTGATGACAAAGCTGAATTTTCAGCAGCCATTCCTCCCGTTTTCAGAAATCATTCTAATATGCTGATTTGGTGCTCAAGAAATATTTCTTCTTATCATCAGTGTTAAAAATAGTTGGATTGCTTAGGATCCTTTGATAAATAGAAGGTTTAAAAGAACAGCATTTTTAATTTAAAATAGAAATCTAATGTAAAATTATAATTGTCTGAAAGAAATTATAAAAGAAAGGGAAAGAACGGATCAGACTGGTGTGTCTCACCTCTGAATATTCCCTCCAGCCAAAGTTATCTCTACAGTAGTACTTCCACACAGTCAGGCAGTCAGGTGTGGGGCTTGTGTTGGTGGGCGTGGCTGTGGAGCTGGAAGGCGTGGACAGACGCCTGACGAGGTCAAACTCCAGGTCACAAACTCGCATGGCACTGAAGTCCAACATAAACACTCGACCGCTGTGCGTGAAACAAAAGTAAACAGATGTAAACACAAAATCCCAAACACATGCACATGACATTCACTTACACAGAATAAAAACAGTTGGTTCAGTTCCCGACAGCTAATAATCTGTCCTTGAGCCACGACATCAATAAACGTCCTAGGCCTTTGAAGAAAAACAACGTCTTACACCTAATTTAATTTCCACAAAATCCCTTGGGCTTATTAGAAAACTCTCCCTTGGTCTTTGTTTGTCCTGAAAAACCCAATGAGGGGCGAGATTGTCCTCCAGACGGAGGGGGATGGAATGGTGACCCCCTGACTGCCCCCTGCATTCAGACCCTGGCTTTCTAGGTCACCCTCCAGGGGTGTATAATTGCCTCATCGATCACACTTACTCTCCAACACAAAGAGGATTTGGGGTTAAAGGTGAAATGTCTGGGAAAAAGTGGTTCAAATAATGCCCAACCCACATGCAGACCCAAAATTCTACCGGTGGAAGAATAAGAGGCCTATACAGGCCCTTTTTAATGGTCAAATCATATAAAACGTTTACAAACACATACACTCAAAATACTTCTGTTCAAAGATGGTCACACTCAAATCACAAACCATCCACTATTAAAGGGGTCATATGACGTTGCTAAAAAATAACATTATTTTGTGTATTTGGTGTAATGAAATGTGTTTATGCGGTTTAAGGTTAAAAAAACATTATTTTCCACATACTGTACATTATAGTTTCTCCTCTATGCCCCGCCTTTCTGAAACACGTCGTTTTTACAAAGCTCATCGTTCTGAAAAGCGAGGTGTACTCTGATTGGCCAGCTATAGTATCTAGTGCGTTGTGATTGGCCAAATTCCTCAAGCATGTGACGGAAATGTTACGCCCCTTACATACTGTGATGCCGTGTCCCGGCGCAACGAGACAAAACCAATAAAACCCATTATAAACGAGGCATGTTGCATCCAGTGGGGACATAATTACTGATTATAATGACTTATACTGTCTTTTTACGCGTTGCTTTGCATCGCGCCGCGTAAACATAAAACCATGTCTGCATTTGTGATCAGAACGACAAACAATAAGCGCTACTCTACACTGTTCAAAACTCGTGTTTGAATCGTCAGTGGCAAATCCTTTATATGAAAACGTACTTACAGGCTGTGAGTCAGCATTATTTGTCAGCATAATAGACTGTATAGGGTCAGCATGCGTGCCGAAGGGGAAACAGGGGAACTGCATTCACCGGAACACCGGCATTGTAGGCTACTCTCCAAGGAAACAGTCCTCGTCCCCCGTAAAATGCGTTGCACACATCTGAATATTTGGGTTGAACTGTTCTAGAACAGTGTTGTAAATACAACTTAACCACTGATTTCTAGTTGTGTCCTCTTTTGGAAGACCAAACAAAGTAGTTTCGCTTTCACAACGAAACACACAGTGTCTCCACGACATGGCGGCGGTGGCAACAATACTACAGTGAGAATCAAAGTTACGCCTTCTTTCTTTGCGTGAACATTTGCGCGGCGTTATGCAAATCTTCCCACATCGTGACGTAGACATGTGGGGGCGTCTTAGAACGAGCCGTTTTAGGTAGGCATGGTTGACTCTTTAACTTTTATAAAGAATATCTCTTTGGGTTTGAGACTTTAGTCTTTGCAACTTTAGGGATCTTATCCATTCACGGACAGCTTGTAACCCTCCAAAGAGAAAGGAAAACTTGAAATCGCATCATATGACCCCTTTAATGCCCATTTGGGTTCCTGAGTGGCCAAATATGAAACTGCACAAAATAAATTACATGAAAATATGACATCGAGGAGTGCAAGAAGAGATAAAAAGAATCAAGAAACCTAAAAATAATCATCCTCCCACTCAAACACACCTGTAAAGGTCAAAGACCCAGACAACTGCTGAGTGTACTAGACCGAAACTGCCAGACACTCTCAAAATCAACACACCAGAATGTTTTGAGAGCTAATCTCAGAAGCACACCAGAAGGACACAGAGCTCTGACAGGATGGGTGGACTGAGGCCTGAAAGAAACTCTCACAAGCGAATGTAGCGGACAGACGCAAGGTAGACTAAACACTGTAAGTCCAGAAAACAGCAGAGGGGGCCTAGCAGAGAGAAGATCTCAACAACCTCACAAATACATACACACAAAATACAATTAAACAGCAAGAGGCCACTTGTGAGCATTAACAAGCCTCCAAAACACGGCTATAGTAGACTAAACATGAGAACATTGATCAAAAACAATCTATGTTTCAATGAATTGAAAAAAGAAAATAAAGTCACAATAAAATGCTGTGATGATCTCAATCCTTTTTATAGACTTTATTTTAATGGTATCCAGTAGGGCTGTGCAATATATCGAAATTATCGATGTACATATCGCAATATGCATATCGCTACAGCTTGCAATATTTGGGCCATGAACAAAAGACAAAGAGAAAATCACTCACTGCTCTTACCTAAATAACTTTTGTAGCTTAAATAAGAATCAGTGCATATTGAATTCATAGAGTAAATACTAAGCAGTGTTGTATTTTTCCTTTTTATTATTCAGTTCCTAAACTCATGTTAAAATGATTACACTAATGTTAAAATTCAATTTTTATGTAATGCTCGAGTAAAACACTAACGTTCACTTTCAGAAGTTGTTGTAAGGGTTCTTCTCACAAAAAGTGAAACATGTATGCTAGTTATATTAGAATCAGAATGAGCTTCATTCACCACTTAAGTGTGCGCAAACACAAGGAATTTGTTGTGGTTTTACAGGAACACTTGGTACATACATACATACAAATAACCATATATATATATATGACACAAGATAGTTATAGAAGTTCACAGAACTGACTCAGCAACAGCTGAGTAAAACTGTTTCATCTGAGCATGTGGCACTTTAAGCATTATCGTATCGCATATCGCATTATTTAATGAGTTATCGCATATCGCATTTTTCTTCAATATCGCACAGCCCTAGTATCCAGAATGAGGAGAGTTAAAACATTTATGGTATTTTGGGTTGTATCTTACCAACAAGGTAAAAATCACTGCCCCGGTTTTCATTATTACAACGATGAGAATTATTTTTTTAATGGTAATGAGAATGTATGACAATGCGCTTATTCGTCATGAAAATTAATTATTTAGATTTTTGGAATATGACCAGGATATTTCTCAATGACAACCATCATTTTAAAAGGTTTGAGAAAAAGCATCTGAGAGAATGAAGTGCAGCACATAAGCTGCCAAAACTGTCATCATCATAGTTATAGAAGATGGCAAAGAACAGATAGATAAAGCAAATGAGGGTTATTCGTCTTCCCTCACTCACGCTCACACAATGTCTTCTATCTTAGAAATCATGCCAACAGACACCAAATCTGATCTAAAAAAAAATGCATGACAAACAAAACCAGGCCCAGACTTCACATGCATGCATGTAAGCGAGAGAGAGAGAGAGAGAGAGAGGAAGATGCTTATCATATTGCTGTGTTAACTGACCTACTGAATTGAGTCAGCCCAAAACACACGTATGCATAAACCAGCCATTCACACACAAAATGTGGTCTCCATGAGTTTCTCTCACACACAGTGATGTGTAAGAGGGCTTCCCAGCAGTCCTTTCCAAAATTAAATCCATTGTGTAAACAAGTTCAAGGGTTACTTCATCCAAAAATTAAGATTCTGTCATCAATTACTCAACCTCATGTTGTTCCAAACCCATATGACTTTAATTCCTTCACAGAAAGAGATTCGGAAGAATGAAAATAGAAATCTCTGATTTACAAATGAATCATTCTTTTGAGTCAGAGTGTTGTTAATGAATCAATTCAGCTATTTCACAACAGTGATAACAGTGTTATAGTTAACTAAAACTAAAACTATTAACAATTGTTTCCAATTATTGAAATGAAGATAAAATAAAAAAGCTGAAATACTATTACTAAAATAAAAATAAATGAAAGCTAAATGGAAATGTTGAAAAAAATATGTATATATAATAAAATTACTAAAATTTAAATTAACATTAAAAAATGTATATATACAATAAAAGCTCATTCAAAACATTAATAAATGCTACAATATGATACAAATAATACTAGTTCACAAAACTGGTTGGAACTGACTGACACAATGAGCCACAGTGGTTAACAGCTCACCCGAGTGGAAGATTATCAGTGATTAATTAAATATTTGAGTGTTTTCAACACAATGATGACTGGCTTCAGAATACTTGATATATAGCACACAAGTCACATGAACTAATTTCTAGGCATTTTTATGGTGTTTATTTTTTGGTCCTTATTCACTTAAAATTTTCAATTTAAAATTTCACTGAAGGCAGCAAGTCAGGTTTGGAACAACTTGAGGGTGAGTAAATGATGACCGAAATTCAGGCTCTGAAATCATCCCAAAACCTTCAGCATCTACCAGAACGGTCCTTACTCTCTTTTTCATAGCGAAAGACACACATTGTGTCCTCTCAACTGGAACACCATGGGCTTCAATCATACACACCCAGAATCACTCTAAAGCAGCATGTTCAGGACGGCCTGTCTTTTACAGACAGTTCCGGGCACAAACACACATTCTGCCCTAGCAAGCGGCTTCTGGCTCAGCCAACAAAAACCAACAGAGAGACCGGCTCCCCACGCTGGAGACCAGAACACAGCCGTTTCAGCACTTCCATCAGGTCATCGGAGCCAAGGCACCAGATAATACCAGTCTAGCAGCCAAACTTTAACATTTAGAGGCGTTTAATGTCCTTCAGAACACTCAAAAGAACACTAAATCCAGAATTACTCAAACACCCAGCTCTGGAAAAAATGGAGAAATTGAAACAAACAACTTTGTCTCACGTGCCGGTTATTGAAACACACGAAACCAGAACATCTAGACAGGGAATGTGAAAGCATAAGCCTGAAAATGTTCTTACTAAGATGTACACCTCTCACCTCTCATAAAATGTCTTCAACTCAAATAAAACCATTTATGACATACAGGAAGAACATAAGGCTATAAAGTGAATTGCATCCCTGATTAAAACCAACCAGTGGTTTTAGCTGGTTTAAACTGTCATAATTAATATTAACTTAAAAAAATATTTTTCCAAAACATTTCTATATAGCTGCCATTTATTTTTATTTTAGCTTTTGTAACTGTAGTACTTCAACAAACTTATTTCAGTAATTTTCAATTATGAAAAACATTTTTTAAGTAATAGTTTTAGGTAAAAATAACAAACTGACTCAGATCATTTGGACCTGCAGGAATATGATGAGAAATGTTTGAGTTCATAAGGAAATGTTTTTAATTTTGAATAGAATATGGTATGTTTGCAATTCTGAAGACAGTCTTGAGATCTTCTGTAAGATTACTGAGGTCTAATAAAAGCAGGCGACACAAGCAAGTCTCTGTTTGCTCTCACTGCTATGTGTAGGAGTCACAACTGAGACATTCAGGATCTCATTTTGCAATTTATGTCACCAACAAGAAGTGCAAAATATCTGAATCAATGATGCAAATCCCTCTCTTGAATGCAAAATACAACAACAACATTATCAGATTCCATGGAATCTATGTACAAAATGTCCGCCCTGACAAATAAACACGCTGTCCCTTGCACAACAAATTGCCAGAAATCCACAGATGCAATACTTAAGATAGGGCTGAGCTTTAGTTTCTTAACAGAAATGAGCCACTCATGAGTTTCACAACCCAAATATCCTACTGCAGGAATCTCTCTGTTGCTAGTTTCGCTCCGGGGTGTTGCTGACTCATGCTAAGTCATCTGCGCTCAATACAGCAGCACAGACATGCTCGACAGTGCCAGCATTTCTCCTTCGTGACAGAAGACCGGTGTGGACACCGCACTTTCATTCCACCTGCCCTTCTGCATCTAAATAAGGAGCAGACAAACGCCATTACCAAGAACGATAGATATCATTTCCCAGAGTGAAAACACAACAACAAAACAGATGAGAAAAAACTGGTTTGGGTAAATGAAGAGGCTCTTTATAACGACAAAAAAAGAAAGAGGGAGAGTTTGCAGTCCGTTTCTTTTTGTTCTTTCTCTCTGCAACACTCGTTCTTTGTCCAGAACTCTCTGCTTGTACAATGAGGTACAATGAGGAAAGAACAGGGCATTCTGGGATTAAGGAGGAATGGGTGTTTACAGAAGTGACTGCACTGAGAGGTAATAAATAAGTGTCTCTGAATGACCAGAGCTCTCTCGCTACTACATTTGTGTGCAATGTCATTTATGACATAATTTCTCAGCCTCGATTGTGAAACCTGGAAAGCTGGTGTTGTGCCCATTTTTGACACCCTGCCAAATTATTATCCCTCTCATTGAAATCTGATTGCCTAATCCTAACCCCTCCCCCACACCTAACCCCGGCCTAAACCTACCAATACTAGGGGGGGTAATAATCTGGTAGGGGTCAGAACTGGGCACAACACCAGTGGTGGGACAAAACGTGGCTTGGGTTTCACAACACGGTGCACTATAACACGAACACTTGCACATTTGTATAGCGCTCAGCTCGTTACGTTTTTCTTTTGGATGTGCTTCACTGCAGCATGCACACATTCGCGCCGGCTTTCCTGGCTAGGTTTCACTGTAGCTCACCCACACACACTTTTCATTTTCGCACAAGTGCCTGCTTCTTTTTCAAGTGTGGCACGCCGAGCTCAAGTTGGCCACCTGTGCACCGGGTAACCACGGCGACCATTATCCGTCAGGGCGCCTGACGGACCGAGTAATAGCATGGTGATAACAATAGAAGTCCCAGTGCCCCCTTACCCTGCCTCACAGACAAAGTGCGGTCACCCCATACAGAGGACCCCGAAAAGGCTTCAATCCTTTCAGCCTCTTTCCCTCTCTCCGCTGCTAAAAATAACCTTCCGGCCATTAAATTAAGTGCAAAGACTGATTCTCTCTGCGCTCATCAGCACAACCTACTTACGAAGCCACAGGCTTTTCTGGTCCACATCCGGACACATGCAATTCTGAAAGCAACGAGCTGTATGAGAGTGGACATAAAGATTTATAAGCACAATTAGGGCTGGGCGATATGACGGTATATTACTGCAGAATAAAGTGTCTATCGTTAGAGATTTTGCTATATCGTGTATTCTGCGTTATGCAAACATATCTGTGTAACATAGTACTACTTCAGTTCACCTTTGAGTGGTTAGAAAACATGCATGATGAGAAAATAAAGAGTGGGACACACTCCATAGTTGTTAAGTGCAATAAGCAGAGAAAAAGAAGTCAATCCGCTGCTCGCGCTGACTGACACACAGACAGCATGCAATCGCGAAAACAGATCTCTTTCATGTTTTATTGTGCTTGAATGGTCAAATACAGTATTCACAGAAACATAGTCGGTTATGTGTTAAATAAACATAAACAGCTGGGTGAAAACCAGATGTGCATCAGTATATTGTATCCGTGTAGTTGGTCTTAAAGTGACAGCAGTCTAATTTAGCTGCTGCTGTCTGTCATTAATAAAGATAATCACTCACTGCACTTAAAAAGAATTTGTAAAAAGAATCAGTTCATGTTTGATTGATACAGTGAAGACTATGCAGTCTTTTATTTATACACTTTATTTAAATTCTGTACTATGTCTTACTACATGTTAAATAAGCCTAGCCTACTGTTGCTGAATAAATTAAAATATATAATATAATATACAAAAATATAATATAATAAAAATAGCTATATTGAGACATATCTCGTTATCAAGAAATAACATTTCTCATCCTGTGAAATAAGATTTTGGTCATTGCCCACCCCTAAGCCAACAATAAGAAAGATGGAGAGAGTGTAATTAAAGCCAATAAAGGGGGTTGAGGGAAACAGAGAGAAGGAGAGGAAGAGGGGAGCAGTTGATAAGCCAGTTTCACCTCTCTTTATCTCTCTCGCTACCTGTGAGGTGGAGTCATGGGTGAATAACCTGTTCTGCTCTTCCTGTAAGCCCTGCTAAAGCACTGCGCCACTTTGATGTCCCCCTGACCCAATCATGAGGCAGCGTTCATCGTCACGGTGACCATGACCTGTAACCGCCTGATGATTCACCAGTGTCAGGCGCTGAGATCAGCCAGTGCACACACACACACACACACACACACACACCCTCATTTGACTCGACACGGTGAGATGTAAAAAAGTTGAGGACGAGGTGTATTTAAAAACACTATACATTAAATTATCTGGAATAACCTGAAAAGTAAATTGTTATATGAAAGGCACTTTTAAAAAGCCTGTTTAGTGATAAAAGATTAAGTGAAAGCATCAACTAAAGCCTGAAAAACACTACGTTTAGCCAATGAAGGAGTTTAGTGGCAATGATTAACTTTACAGAGAAAATTGATTATCAACTGCTATATGCGTTTATATAAAGTGCTTTCTGACATTTTTCAGAATGCAATACTACATGAAACAGATCACAAAACTGTTTGTGTTCATGTACTTACTAAGAGTATATTTCAAGCCTTAGTTTCACAATTTAAAACCCATATACACAACCGCATTTAAATGAAGTTTGAAATCCCCTAAACTACTCCTCTGTATGCTTACAGAGTCACTCCACACAATCTAAACCAGTGATAAGCAAAGCAACATTTCGGTTTCTCTCAGCTGTAAACAAGAAACATGGATGCCAAAAGTTTGGAGTTGGCTATTTTTAAATAAATATTAGTTAAATGTTTAATACTGTATATTATTATAACAGTCACACTTTATTTTAAGGTCCGATTCTCGCCATTAACAAACCATTAACTACAACATTTGCCTCAATGAACTCCTAATTTGCTGCTTATTAATAGTTAGTTACGTAGTTGTTAAGTTTAGGTATTGGGTAGGATTAGGGATGTAGAATATGGTCATGCAGAATATTTGCTTTATAAGCACTAATAAACAGCCAATATGTTAATAATGGGCATGCTAATGAACATCTAGTTAATAGTGAGAATTTGTCCCTATACTAAAGTGTTACCATCATAATATAGTTTAATGATATACTTTAACATATTACTAAATAAATACTGCATTTTATGCTCAGCATTCTCCTTCTCTCAAACATAATTTATATATTTCCACTAGAAAACAGGGTTGGGAGCAACTACGAGCCAAAATGTAAACATCTGTTAATGATTCAGAACTAAAAAGAGAGTGATGTCACTACATTAACAACTAGTTTAATTTAGTACACTTCGAAAAGTTAATTTTAAAAATCTGTAGTAAGATCTGAATTTTTTGAGCGTATAGTTTACTGTACAATACAGTTTGCAACTTCTGTAAATAATTAAACTCAGTGTGTAGGTTGCGATGAAACGGAAATGGAAAGAGGTGTTTTCTTCAGTATTGTAATGTACATCCAAGTGAAACAGATTATCAAAAAAGAAAAATATGTAGGGTGGAGACTCGGTTCTATCCATTGGTTGTTGATAGGATGGAGGCAGATCTAAATGCAAACTCGCAGGCAATTGTAAGAAATGGTTGGGTTAAATTATTGGAAAAGTCCAACTTATGTTACATGAGAGAAGCCTGTTGTTTTACCAGAAGATCGAATTATGACATTTGATTAAAAATAATTTTAAATCAATAAAAAAAAAATGAAATGCATGGATTAAATTTTCACAGTAAGATCAATAATGGCTTGTTTCCACCGAGCGGTACGGGTCAGTACAGTACGATTCTGGACAGAACACCCTGATCCAGCTTGCGTTTCCACCGCCAACAGTACCCTTACTTGATAGGCGTGGTGTATGACGGAAAGTAACGATCGACGATAAAGCGAAAGACAAAAGCAAACAATTCAGTCAAACGTATGCTACAAAGTCAGCGCTGTATACGGTAAAGTTCAAAATAAATATATAAAGTTAAACATAACTTTGTGCTCAGCCAAAATGATATGACCAGGAACAAAAATAGATTCATGAGACCACGAATGCCTGTTAAATATACCCAAAACGAACTGTATCTCATGTTTAATCACTTCAGAGACATCAGAGCCAGCGGGCAAATGTCAGAAGGACTAGCCGAGCTAAGGCTGCTCTAGGCGGATACATGAGCACTGAACGCCCGGTGATCGCCTGGAGCTTCGAAATCAGCATAGCAAATTTTTAAATAGGCGCCATCTTTATATATAAACTGCAGATTTGAGTTTTAAACAACTTCTCGCCTGAAAAACTCTTAGAACTACATTTCATGACACAATAACAGTAATATTTTGAAAATTACGCGGGTTTTTGGGCAATGTCCACAAGAACAGACAAGAACGCATATTGAGAAGCAGCAATTGTCGATGTGAAAATATTACATTATAACACTGTTATATATATATATTTTTTGTGTTTGCTCTTTCTGATGTAAATAAGCCCAACACTCATGGACAGCAGAGCGGAACGAGTGAAGGAGAAAGCTTTATTCCCTTGTATCACGCAAAAATGCAAAAATGACGATTCTAGTCAACCAATCAACGTTCTGCAGTGAGTTTTAGTTCCACCCTTCTGGTACCCTTTACTGTGCTAGGTACCCCAACGGAAGGGTACCAAAAAAGTGGTATGGTACGATTCGCTATTTTGGTACCATTCACAACTTCTGACAATGGAAACGGACATAATTGAGTACCGTACTGTACTGTACTGAACCATACCGCTCGGTGGAATCAGGCCATAACATGCATGTATAAAATAGATATAGTGAATTTTCATTTCATGCAGACTTTCATTTTAAAAATCTGCAGTCACCATTTAAATTTTCCAGATCTTTTCGACTGTATAATTCTTATATGTCTGTAAATAAACAAACTCTGTGTGTACAGTTCAAGATTATGAACTGAGAACAGGG
Source organism: Sinocyclocheilus grahami (assembly GCF_001515645.1). Classification (NCBI taxonomy): domain Eukaryota; kingdom Metazoa; phylum Chordata; class Actinopteri; order Cypriniformes; family Cyprinidae; genus Sinocyclocheilus; species Sinocyclocheilus grahami. Next base: position 383,189 of record NW_015506265.1, on the reverse strand, counting down.
GCGACAAGCATATTCAGCAGCAGTGTGTATGCAACCAAAGTGAATTCTGATTTTTGACCTTATTTTAACTTGCCCAGTTTAGGTCAATCTCTTGTTATCCAGCACTTCTGCAAATCAGGGGAACTCGAGCCCAGCTGGCAAACTAAAACACTATACAGTTCTGCTTTTCTGAAAGCTAAATTGTGGTTCTGCTGATTTCACCAGCTTTAAACACACACACACACACACACACACACCCGGGGTACTGAAGAGAAGCAGCAGTAAAAGGGTCAAAGCTAGGGGAGGGAGGTGGCTAAAAGAGCGAGTGGAGAAAGAAGTGTGAAGGATTAGCAGCCCTTAAAAACCTTGTGCGCCACTGAGCATGCCCAAACCCAAGGTCTGTGTCTGGACTGCCATGTTCCACATACAACCACTTCTAAAAGACACGCTCCAATGATTAGCCTTTAACCCAGCAACCCCGTGCCCCCCTGGCACACATGCTCCGAATGCCAGTAAAAAGGCACCTCTGAGCCAGCTGTGGTTTGCGGTGTCAGACGGTCGGCTGGAGAAACAAAGCAGACCAAATCCGAGAGGAAAGAGAGAGACATTTAATATTTCTACGCTCTACTGCCCCTCATTCCAAAGAAGCAAAGTACAGTACGATCTTCTTACCTACTCAATCCCATACACACAAAACAACTAACTTTTACATGCTCAGCTTCAGCACCCCGCATGCCAGCATTATTCACACCTAGCACGAGCGTCACAGTCTGAGAAGAATTAAACAAACACAAACACTCACGTATGAACCTGATCACACACTACCAACCCTGAGATAAGGCAGTCACCTCTGCAGGTGGTACACTCAGCAATGAGACACGCTCAGCAAACAGATACTTAGAAAAAACACACACACAATGACACACAGGGCAGCTGCAGAAGTCGTATCAGTAACACCTTTTAAGGTTATATGCTATATAGTTATATATTTACACACTCAAGCAGACAAAGGCTCTGACTGTGATGCTATTAAAGGGATAGTTCACACAAGAAATTAAAATTATGTCATCATTTACACACCTTCATGTCATTCCTATCCTTTATGACTTTCTTTATTCTGTGGAACACAAAGATATTTTGAAGAATGTTTCATCCATACAATGAAAGCCAATGGGACTCCATTTGCTTTCATTGTAGGGACACAAAAAACTCAGACATTTTTAGAACGTCTTTTCAGTGTTCCACAGAATAAAGAATGGTAAATGATGAAAGAACAAACCTCATTGGTTCTTTCAGAAGTGCAAACGTTTGCGTGATGCGAGAACAAACCTCATTGGTTCTTGTTGGTCAAGCAAGCGCATTCAAGCTTCCAAATGCCAAATATGCTCTATGTATGAAAATTGATCAGTGTTTATATGTAGATAAACGTAAAAATTAAATCGGTTCATCATATAAAGCAAAACATTTCAGTTACACCAAAGTGGGTGAGTAAATGACAGAATCTTCATTTTCAAGTGAACTTTCCCTTTAAATGAATAACAGCAATTGTTAAAGTTTGAACCAGGTGACTTTTGCATAATTCATAGCTTACATTGGCTTATGAGTAATCATTTTTATCCAACACTGCACTGACTTATGTCACTACACAGCAGCCAAGAAAATCTATTCAACAGATGACTGATTCCCATCACAAATATATCCAACATTTGAGCAGCTGAGCTGCACAATCCTACCAAAATATATTGCTCCCAAAAATAATCAATGTAGCTGCTACGCTATCGTTTTATTGCGTTACGGAAGGATCTACCTGTCACTAAACTAAAATAACCAAATACAGATGTTCAAGCTTCCATTACACTGATCCAAAAACAAGAGCTATCATTTAGACATGGACATGGAAACTCGGCTGTAATAAATTCTCTGACTGGAAGCTGATTATAAAGTGCAAAGGGCTTTCCATTCTTCCTCTTCAAGAGATTTAAGGGAATAAATCAACCTCAATCAACACTCTTGACTTCTCGTTTTTTGTTTCCATTCAGAGAGTACGCGCTCAAAAGAGCTGAGGGCTAAGTAAATGCTCTCGTTTCCCTCTTGCTCTCTGTAAAATAAGACAAAAGTCTCCAAAAAGTCTCAGGATGTTGTGGAGGCCACGGACTGATGGGACGTGCGCTACTGAGCACCATGCGGGACTAGGACTGAACTGTTTGTTCAGACAATCCAGCCACTATTTGGCTCTTTCTCTTTGTCCCTCTCAGCAAGAGAGGAACACATAAACATACTTTAGTTGCAAATTTTGACAGCTTTTGTTTATGTTAGAAAGCACATTTGAAAGAGTGAGAGAGCATTAGCCCATTATGATCCAACTCACACAAAAGTAAAAAAAAAAAAAAACTCTGATAACTGAATGAAACTGTTAAACTGAAATACCTGTTAAAAATACTGTTACTGTGTTAATCTTATATATAACAATGTAATAACATTGTATTTGAACATTAATACTATCCTTTAGAAAAAGTACTATAAGCAGGGGTGCACATAAGTGGTTCAGAGCACGCGTTTGTGTACCAAACAGTTTTTATACAGTCTATGGTACCGACATGGCTGACAGCTGTTAATGCACAATTAACATTTTAGATCGACAAACTGTACTGTATAAGATTTCTATTCAAACTGAAATCATAAATCTAGGCTACCCACTACCGTTTTCAAAGCACAATGCAAAACTGTGACATTTCATTCACTGATGCTCTACAATTGACAGTGCTAAACCCAGAAGCGCATATACTTACTTGCCGGCAACCCGCCAAATTAAAGGCTTGCTGAAAATGAAAAATTCAAATAATTATAATTAAAATAATAATAATAACAATACAAAATATTAGCATTTTTAAGTATTATCATACTTTATTATTTAGTTTATTATTTTATTTTAAAAAACTAAATAAAGTGCAATAACATTATCAATATTATTAATAAATTTTTTTATAGTTATATTTGATGGGTCACTCCATGTGCCGTGTAAGGACCAAACCAAATCTCCAGGTTCTCATATGAGAACCAGGCTGAAAAATGTATGTGCACCCCTGACTGTAAGAGCACTACGATATAGAGATCGGGTCAGTTTTACTAAACAGGGCAAATTAGTGCAAGAGCGCAATTCCAAAACAGCGCCGATAGGAGGGGAAATTTCTGCGGGTGATTTACTAACAATGCGCAAATTAAAGAACACAGACGCAACATCGACCAAAGCAATATACCAAGTGCAAATTAGCATAGTCACAAATAAAAATAAAGAAATAAAGAAGCCACAGTACGTTTAAAAGAACCGGAGGCCAAAAAATGAAGGGTTGCTAGAAGTTTTGATAGACCTGGGCTGCGTTTAGCCCCGACAAAAACGGTGCAAAACGTTTTTTAAACGGAAACGGTGATGCGTTCAACACTCTGTTCTGATGACGCAAGAGTTGCAACTATGGCAGCTGAGAAGGTCATTCTTTGTGTTCTTTTTGAAGAATTTTCGGAGCCTGATGAAATCGGTATAAATACGTGTTTAATACTGAAAAATACGCTTGATGGTACAGTCAATACCCTTGCCCTCCAGAATAAAAGAGAACATCCCAATCGAGTGAAGGGATTTGTGGAAACTGTGGTTCCTAATTATTGTGATCCAACAGTTGCCTCGCATTTCAGGATGAAAAGACAAACATTTCAGGTGAAGTATAATCCACTTCTTACCTCCGAGACTGTGTTATGATCTATATGACCTTATTATTTTTATTGTGAGTATTAGGCTTATCATTATTGCTTGTTGTGCTATGATATTGTAATATTTACCATTATATAATCAGAGGGGTATAGAAAAGTTTAAGAAAGTGTCACTCCATAATACAATAGCAAAATATATAAATATGTATAGTATTTTTATGTTACATTAATCAGTGTCTAGCACACCTTCCTAAGGAAAGGATATGGACCAGAAGACATTGCAATTACTAAA
>NW_015506265.1:359902-376682 GCF_001515645.1 Sinocyclocheilus grahami | reverse complement strand
GTATTAGGCTTATCATTATTGCTGATCACTGTTGTTGTGCTATTGTAATATTTGCCATTATATAATCAGAGGGGTATAGAAAAGTTTATGAAAGTGTCACTCCATAATACAATAGCAAAATATATAAATATGTATAGTATTTTTATGTTACAGTAATCAGTATTTAGCACACCTTCCTAAGGAAAGGATATGGACCAGAAGACATTGCAATTACTAAATGATATTTAGACGGACTTAAAGAAGTTCCAGATCTATACTTGTGCCCTTATTATTTCAGTTATTTTGCCTACATTGTGCGAGCTGTCTCTTTAATACCGCATGGTTTACATACATGTTGCTGCTGATTGGGCTGACATGTTTGACACACCCACCAAACAAGAGAAAACGCATCCCAAACCCCGTTGCACACCGTTTCCAGGAAACATGTCGTTCAAACCGGAAACCGTAGCAAAACGGTGCACACCGGTTTGAGCTTGAACTTGCCCCTGGTATTGCGTGACTCCTAGCCGACGGTTCAAAGTCGTCTTTTATTTCCTGAAGCAAATTAAAAATAACATGGCTTGGCAAACAATATGTTCGGATAATGTGTTCTACTTGCATTCAAAATAAATTACAGTAATAAAACGTGTTGAAAAAATCCTCTCCCTTCTACCACGTGCTGTATGTTCTCTGCGGTGCCTCCTCCTAGCAACAATAATTGCAGCCATGCCAAGCGCAAAATATAGTTTAAGACATGATTTTTTATGTTAAATAATGGCGCAAATGCCCGTAATTTGACGAGTGCAAACGTTAGTAAAACATGTTGCGGGATTAATTTGAATATTCTCCTCCTATAACTTTGCGTCTGAAAGGGAAACTCCTACAAATTCATAAGGTCAGGTGCAAAAAGAACTGTCCACGCCTTTTCAGCGCTAATTCATCACTGTACGTGTTTAGTAAAACCTGACAGAACTATTTTAGCGCCAAAAGACGATGTGTGCTGGCGCAAGCTGTTAGTAAAACAGGCCCATAGTATCATGGTAATACTATCAAATATACATCAGGTACTTCCAAGAATACCATGATACAGTCAGATGACAGTACCCTGATACTTTGATACCATCATGGTATTTACAGGGTACTTCAAGAATATCATGGCAGTATCATAGCACAAATATACAACAAAAAAAACACGGTAGTGCCATGGTTCGTTTTCACAAAGTGCATATTCATTTACATGCTACATTTCCAAAGGTATGGAAATTATTTTTTTAAGTGTAAGAGAGAAAGAATGCAGGAAGAACAAGTTTTATGAGTCAAACTGACGGTGAAGTGTGAAAAGTCAAGAAACCTCACCCATGTGAATAATTTCATGGCCCGTCTAAGGCGTTATCTCTTTTCTCACACACGCAAGCACACATGCACGCAAACACACATGCAAACACCTTGGTTTCAGGTCACCGTGCCCTTGGTGCACAGTGAGATTGTGTGACAAACACAATCATCTCATCCTCAGCTGCTCCCATGGAGACCAAACCTTCAGGATCAAGGGTCACGGTTCTCACACATTGCGGCACAATGGCACAAAAATGAAAAGCTATTGGGGCGCCTGCACAACCATTTCTTAGGATATATACAAGAATGAAGAAAGCCTCTGCTCCTGGGGATTACTGCAAGCCAATGTAAACAGCCTGACCAGTGATCCTGTGACTTGGCATTCAAAAATACAGTGGTCCTGAGGTATTGGGACACTTTGGTCACATTAATAATGATTTGCATTGCCCTAAAAACAATATGTCAAATCAAGAGCTCAGAAGCCATTTTTGGACATGTTTCACTTTGTTTGCCAACAAGAAAGTCTCCAAATACCATATCTTAATTCTAAACTGTATATCTATTGATTTATCATTTATAGCTCGTCTTTTTTTTTTTTTTTTTTAGAAATGTTTTACTTGAAAAGTCCTTGACTGCTTTTTTCTTTCAAATAAAAGCCAATAAGTTCGATATTGTGTCATTGCATTCAAAAATGAAGCAACAAAATGTCAAACCAAGATCTAATAAGTGATTTTTGGGCATATTTGTATTTTGTTTGACAACCACAAAGTGTCTAAATACTGTATCTTAATTCTGAACCATAAATCTATTGACTTAGCTTTTAAAACTCGTCTTTTTTTTGAAAATCTTAAACTGGAAAAGCCCCTGTCTAGCCTACTATATTTCTTTAAAATGCCAATACAGTATGTTTGATATTGTGTCTTCTTGGCATTCAGAAACACAGTGCCCCTGAAGCATTTGGACATTTGGTGAACAAAACAAAATGTCAAACCAAGATCTAAGAAGTGATTTGACAAGCAGAAGCTGTTAGTATTGATTTATCATTTAAAACCTTGTAATTTTCTGAAATGTTTCACTTGAAAAGTCCTTTCCATTTTTCTTTAAAATAAAATATACTAAGTTTTTTTTTTTTATCTAAAGCAATTACAGTCATACATTTTTATGTGTGGCTAAAGTATGTAAATTTGTTCTGGGGCAACTATGCATAGCGTCTGTCATTCAGACCCTCTCATTTCTGCTCTGAAATGGTCTGTAACATTACACAATGTCTTCCTCAAGAGAGAAAAAAAATCCTCCACGCAAACAAAAAAGATGGGGGGTAAGCAGCTAAGGGTGTGGTTTACAGGCTCTGTGGGTCTCACTTTACCCCTGAACTACCAAAGTCAGCAGGAGGTTAATGGTCGGCTTCAGCTATTAACATTAAACAGGTCACTGTGAGCCACAGTTCTGAGATCACATGAGCTAAACGGGCCAACATAGACAGTTACGTGGCCATTCTGTCTATTAAACTCTGTAGACAAAGACCCCTCAAATAGCTGGCTATCCCGCAGGAGAATTTCCATGACAAATCGACAATGCTGTCTTCAAGAAGGAAGCAGCCAGGAGCTGTGTCATGGTGAGCATTAAAAATCACTGTCTCTTTTGCTTTGTCATGACCAAGTGCACTTCCTTTTGCAAACCACTTTTGCATACAGATCAGGCTTGGGACCTTAACAAGACTCTCACAAACAAAAGGGCCCTTTTGTTTAGGCAAAAAAAATTAAAAATCCCACTGGGTCAAAGCAAGCATGATTTCAGCTCAGGGATAAAAACTGTGGCAATGAAGTGTATGATTGGTATGTCTAAGGACGTTTGTGTTGGAGTGTGTGCAAATGATCAATAAAATAAAATAAAACAGGCATTCACAGAGACTTCGTGTGTGCGTGCATGAAAGCGAGTGTGGGTGGGTGAGCGTGTGCATAGTTACGTGTGTCTCTAAAGCTCATTTATTTGCGTGTTTGTGAGCAAGTCTGCGTGTGAGCCCTTCTCTGTCTGTGCGACGAGTGCGTGTGACCGCCTGAGCGCAAGCCGCAGTGAGTGGGAGCGTGCGCGTGTAATATGTGTGCGTTTGACTGAACTAAGCAGAGGCGGGTCAAGCAAGTTCACGGCTCACAGCTGTCAGTACACTTCCACATGTCAGGCCAGCCAACGGAAGGCTTATGGGAAAGAAACAATCTCTTAGTCACATATACCCCATCCACAACACACACGCTCCTACATACAACTTCCTGTCATGTACTGCACTCTTTCACTTTAACTAGGTGTCTACTTCAATATGCCTCACTGAAAAACAACAGCCCAAGCTGGTTTGCTGGTCCCTCTTTTGGTTTTGGCCACTTTTTAGCAGGTCTGTCTGACCAGCTAAACCAGATAAGACCAGTCAACCAAACTGGATTAGGCTGTTTTTTTCTTTTTTTGCTTAAGTAGGGAATCATACCAGTCCCTCCCTTGCACCAATTTTGTCTGTTTTCTCACTGAACTGCAAGCTTAGCTTTGCTGTACTTGTCCTTATTGGGTAAAGCATAAATGATTGAAGTTGCTCAAGAGGCTTTAACCCAGAGGGCAAAACCAGAAACACTTACAGAAACTTAAGTCTGACATGTTCGTTGTCAGGGTTGCAATAAAGCCTTTCCAGTTGTTCTTGAGAGTCATCCGATATGCTCTGCCAGGTCTGCGTATCTGCTCTGTGGATTTGCCAGTGGTAAGGTAAAACGGTGTGATGCTTTGCACAGTCACTGCCATAGACGCAAACGCCCTGGAGGAAATCCACACAGATCGATACAGCGTCCCCTTGATGCGTGTGATACTGCAGCTGGGTCAGGAGTTCAAACACTAGATCCAAAGAGGCCTCCTCGCTTTTATCCTGAAAGATCTCGCCCTCTTTGATGGCGAGGCAATCTGCACCCTGCAAAGTCTCAGTGGTGTAGATGTCATTTAACTTCGAGGCCGAAACGTCGGAGGAGGGCGCTGCCTCGTCGCGCTCCTGGGGCTGGAAGCGACGCTCATTAGTGTCTATTGACACCCGCTGAATATCCGTCACCTTCTGTTCCCCCGCGAGCTCGCTCCCGGCCACAACAGGGTCCGTGGTCTCCTCCTCATCCTCCTCTTTCAGACACACCTGACTAATCCTCGACTGCTTCTCCACGGCGGCGGTGCATATATTCCGCTGAGGTCGAGCCGGGTTACGTGTAACAAACACTCCGTCCCCTGACACGAGAGCGTCCGAGTTTAATAACGTGCTCAAAATAGGGTCCTCTAAAGCACGTAAGCATTTTGTATCCAGTTTTCTCTGTGCGTGTTTCTTTTTGAAGTAGGGCTTCACTAACGGGATCTTGTCGGCGAGTCCCATCTGCTGCTCGGTGAACTCTCCGGTCCCCATGGGCAGACCTAAAGCCGGCACAGTGGCGTCAACTGCCTCCTGCATGGTGCAAAAATGTCTCCAGGACACCTATTCACAAAAACAGAGCATATTCAGTATATTCATGTCGAAGTATGAGGGGTGAAAACAAAACGGATGGAGGTTCTAAAGTATGCAGTGTTTTATTTATTTGTGCAAATGATCACTTAGTTTATATTACACATTTGTCAGGACAGTATGGCTAAGCAACGCGAAAAAAAAGTTGCATTCGCCGAAAGAGGTTACAATAGCAACAGCCCTTCCTATTAAGATACATATCTGACATCACATGATCAAAACATCAGCACTGTCATTACAATCACTTTACTATAGATTTAAACGTTTAGTAAATGTTTAGTGTATTGTTGTTAGTCAGCTGCGTGAGCAAGAGGTTGTCAAAAGGAACTTTAGGTCGTACGAGATTAGAATTACTGACAGCCTCATTGAATAATACACCCACTGTCTACAATGTTTATTCTTCTATTTTTGTCCACTCGTAATCTATACTGTGGCATTTTCTCAGAGTGTATGAGCGTTCAAAACGACAAACTGAAACGATCATTAAACAGCATTAGGCATTTAGCACTAAGCTTGATAATGTATCAGTTCACTCCTTGATGGGCATTAGTAGGTGACTGATCAATACTTTTAACTGGGCCTAAGCTGAAACCGTTTCTTTCTCGAGAAGAGAGAGGAGGTGGCATTAAAGAAACAGAAAGTTTCCTTCTAGACCCTCCTACCCCAGCAAACTGCAACAACAAAAAAAGGTTTATTATTATGATAACAACGTCGTTCCTGTGCATTTAACACGTAACACTCATTTCTGTCATTTTCCTCGCTTTACGTGTTTTCGACATTTCAGCAAGCCTGTCTTTAACCACAATTAAACAAAAGTGAACGAAAAGGTGAAATGAACTTACCAATTCAGGTCATAAGTTGAGATTAATACAGTTTATAGAATTTAGGGCAGCATTCAAAATTAAGCTTTCATTTTTAGCGCTGACTTTTTTTTTTTTTACCGCGTATAAACACCAACCTAATTGTGATTTAACGCATCCAGGATCATAAACAAATATCATTAAAAAAATAAATAAATAAAAAACAAACAATATACGTCTTGATTTAACCTTTGCGAGCGAATAGCACCGTTTAACTACGCCGCTCCTCGCGATATAAATCAGTCAAACGCAAGCCAAACGATCTCTCGGGAGTGTTTTGATGGCTTGATCTAGATACATGGAGTTGGGAGCGTACGTGCCAGTTGCCGATAGCTGCTCGTTCTAGTTCGCACGTACTGCCCGTGTTAAAGCGATCACTGCCCACTGCGGCGCCTGGACCCCTTTCTTTCACAAACACACCACTAAGCTACATTACAGCCAAATCTACCGCTACATAAAGATCGGGTCCAGCCGAACGATTTTATAAGAGTCCGATTGCAGCTTTTCCCCGTACGCAATGCAGAAACAGCGCTCCGTTTTTTCCCCAATGGATTAGGCTCGGTTAAACGCTATATATATATTCCGGATCCTTTCCAAATATACCTGTAAATCTTCCCGACTCCTCTGATGCTACTGTCAAAGCCAGTAGCCCGTCCCGGGGAATTCGCACTCCTCTCTCTCATGCAGGACACAGACAAAGCGTTCATCCACAGAGCGAAGCGTTCACGTCCGTCTCCAGTAGCTTCTGAGCTGTTGCAGAACACAAGCGCGATAAGACTCTCTCATCCAATCACAGCGCTGTGTGGAGCGTGAAGGGGCGGGGCTTTGGCTTCTGCTGGAGCGGAGGAAAAAAAAATCAGGAAGTTGTCCGATGCGGGCATGTGTTTTGACTCACCCCGCTAGTTTGCTTATGCCAGAAATCATCAGTCAGGTGTTGTAATTATATGGCCTAAGCTGGTTTCACATAATACAAATCTATCAAAAAAGTTAATTAAGGAAAGGTGACCAGTCAAATGGCACAACTATTCAACAAAGGAAGTGGGTTTCTTAAGGGCAGTTTTAAGGAATGTGGTCATGGGAGTGTTAGGAAAATTAAACTTATTAGTCATCAGTTTTAAAGACCGAATAAGCATGTTAATAACTGATTTGTTTAAGAGCGACTGTTTTAGGAAGCCAGATTGTACACTCGACTTCAAACGGCGACCCAACACATTACCACAGGCTAATAATTCTCATAAAAAACAATGTCACTAAAACACTAAAACGAAACAAATGTAGGAGCCCAATGTGATATAGGCTGAAAAGATAAACTGACACGTTTGTAAATGCATAAACAACATATCCTGAGCAAACACTAAGACAAATATGCTGTAACATTTAGTAATAACAGTTTAATACATAGGCTAATTACGAGTAACTAACCCTAAAACAAACCCTAGGCATGCTGTTAATTAATATGACTGAATACGCATTTGTGTTATTACACTATAACAAGGGCACCTTAAAATAAAGTGTAACTAAATATTGTATTGAGTTGTGACCTACCAGTCGGAAACCCCTGCCATAGATCATTGTGTGACGTGTGACTGAAATGAGGTGAAAGGTTATTCGTTGCACTAATGACACAAACTGTTTTCACAGAAACTGTACACCTTCACTCATACAAACTGCAAATGAATTCTGGAGCAACCACCCCACACAGTTTAGGACAGTAAGTAAATACACACACCAGACCATAGTACGAGTGTAGGCCCGTCAGACAGAGGATGCCATCAGACAGACAGATGTCGTCGTCATTCCATTTAAAAAATATATTCTCTTCACTGCAAAATTATATCTGCCATTGAAAGGAGTAAAAAGACACAAATGTTTAATTGCATGGCTACGCCTCTGTGGCCGAGTTCACATTGTAACATTGTACCTCGCCCAAAACAAGTTCTGTGTCTTGTGTATAGACATGTCGGTACGAGCCCTCCCTCACAGCAGAATCTACAGTGAAATAGAGTGACGTCTGTGCGTTCCCATGGCTCTGCCCCTCACTGAAGCAGCTCTGTTCTTTACACTCTTAATAATCATCATTTTCCCTCTTGGGTTTTAAAAAGCTGTTAACCTGACATAAAAAGCTGACAACTCAATATTTATTACACATTGCAACAAATATTTATAATGATGAGAACAATGCATATTAAAAGTTTAATTATAACATAATTACACCACATAGACTGGAATATTTTCCATCAGAGTATGTTTAATGATCGACTTAGCTAATTATACTTAATTGCTACACATTAAAATGAAACTGGCACTTATTATTTTGAGACTAAAATCTACTTTGTGTGCCACTGAACTTTCTGAAGTAGGTCATCTGTGACTGATTTGTTTATTTGCACAAACACTGTAAATATAGAAATTAAAGGTATTATTTTGCTATTAGCGGCTACTGCATTTTGAACTACATCTAGTGTGGTGCCTAGTTCCCATTTTGCATTCTACTGCACTGCATTATCATGCTGTTTCTATGTGAACATGCGCTGGACAGATGTGTTTGACCAGTGCGCTTAAGTCTTGCATCTTTTGCAGTATCATGACACAATGTTGTAAAAATGCAGTGCTCAAGTTATAAGAACTTTTAAAAACTTGTCTCTAGATCGGGGTTTTTTTTCACTATTTTGTATTTTTAATACATGCTAACTGTGTGACATGCGAGACGCTGCAAAAAAAACACATTACACAACAGTCAAAACACGTCCGTCTAGCATATGTTTGCACAAAAAAAACAATGGAAAAGCAGCACAGCGGAATGCAAAAATCTGCTGGACAGATGTGTTTGACCAGTGCGCTTAAGTCTTGCATCTTTTGCAGTATCATGACACAATGTTGTAAAAATGCAGTGCTCAAGTTATAAGAACTTTTAAAAACTTGTCTCTAGATCGGGTTTTTTTTCACTATTTTGTATTTTTAATACATGCTAACTGTGTGACATGCGAGACGCTGCAAAAAAAAACACATTACACAACAGTCAAAACACGTCCGTCTAGCATATGTTTGCACAAAAAAAACAACGGAAAAGCAGCACAGCGGAATGCAAAAATCTTTATAGCCCCTAAAGTATAACAAATTGGGTTAAGCGGTGTATTTCTAATTATTTGGATGCATTTTTTGGTAATGAACCAGATAGGTTTATTTAAAATCAACATTACTCTTCTGCCATCTTGAATATATTTGTTACGGCTCATCAAAAAGCATTCTGTTTCCCCAAACTCTCTTCTTAAACTTCATAAACAACCTACCTATGTCTGCTTGAAGGATGTCTGAGATTTTGACCTCACGACCTTGTCCTTGTTAAGGGTATGTGTGTCTTTAAACAAATGAATGACTGTTTGAGGTTACTCTACAGAGGCCTGTGAGTTGCTGGGGTTTCAGTGGGGGGTTTATGAAAAGAGGTGGAGGATGAGAGACAGGTGGCGGTGGCAGAGCTGACCAAAACAAAAAAAAGCTTCCGTAGTGATTTAGCCCGGAGAGGACAGGAAGGAGGGAACAATACCCTGTTCTTGAGTTGCTACTTTCCCTCTCTCTCTCTCTCTCTGCCCTCTTCTCTCATCTACACATGACCAGGTCACCCAGTGTGCTCTCACAATGTGCTGATCAAAGCCCTGGGATTGATCTGGCAGGCTCTTGTTGAGGCCACCAGGGATGCAGGAAAATTGAGGCTAAAGGTCACCTGAAACATCTTCAGAGCCAAAGCCATGTATCTGTTTCTCCCTTGAATGAAGTTCACCTCCCTTCAGGGCTTTTTCCTCTTTTTCATCTGGCTGAAGGTTTCTGTTATGCCCTGATCTAAGAACGGTTTCTGCTACTAACGTTCTTATCTATATATTATTAAGCGAAAGAGCAAAAGTCTCAGATCAGTGCAAAAGGGCACATTTTTCCAGCACCAAAGAAAGGAGATGGACATGAGCCAACATGTAACTTTTAGTAGCAGAGGAGAGAACAGGAATTTTAATGACCCTACAAAAACCCGCCCAGCAGGTTGTCATCTCACAAATGCCACAGATGTCTTTAAAAAGACAGCAGAGATAAGCGTAGCTTACCTGACCCTGGTTTTGGGTGGTTCTAAATCAATTAGGAATATAAAACTGAACTGTACATTCTCCTAATACTTTTAATTCTTCAAATAACCACCGTTTTAATATTTAATATAACAAACTCCATTTTAACAGTTGACATTGACACCACTGGAATGAAACAAGCATCAGAAAAGAATACTAAAAGGGCATTTTCTTGACATGTGAGCTGAACCAACCCTTGATGACACATTAACCCATGAACTTGATGACAAACCTTTTGTTATCTCAAAACCAGAGTTGCTACAAAATTCCCAAAGAAACCTACAGACAGGAAAAATATAAACATTCAAAATTAGGTCTCAAGATGATGTATTAGATCATTTAAGGACCACTCACTATCTAGGTGGCGCCATTGTTTGTTTAGGGAAATGCCATAACACCTTGACTTTCATTTCTCCATATACACATTCATAAAGTGGTCATAGGAAAGTTTACAGACACTCAGTGATACAAGCATTGATATGAACATGAGTCTGCTATTTTCCTTACTCTGTAAGGCAGTGAGGCTGTAAGGGTCTTAAGTTTCCCTTTTGAATAAGGGGGCCCTATGTTCTATTTTCTGTTCATGACTGGTCCTCCTGTGACAGAGGATGGTGTACGTGGATCTCTTTTCCCGTCATCTGCTAGGAATGTTTCTCTTACACCACTCGGCGCTCAACTGATTATGAAATGTACACAAACTATGCGTAGCTTGGTCAACAAACACATATACAGGGTCTGCTTTTCAGCCTGATAGCGTGGTTTAAGGGGAACCTCCATGGCCAACTTCATCCCGGTCTCAACTGTTCTAAAAAATGTATTAAAAAACGAACTAAAATATGGCTGAAATAACCTTCTCTTCCAGACAATGTGCTGTCAAGGTTGCATTTACCTGTCTGGGATTTGGACAATTTGCAATCCTGAAGTCCCATACAAACGTTTTATTTTGTATTTTTTATAACCAGCCAGATTGAACTGTGTAATCACAGGGTGGTTTCAAGTTCATTTCAAATAAAGTAAATAGACATCAACTACTCCAGAGTTCAGAAGGAGGGGGAGGATCTGGGAGTGCAAGTTCATAATGAGGTTTGGGAGGAGTACCTTGTTGAGAGCATGTGCAAGGTCAATAATGTATGACATATATTGATACAATTCAAAACACATCAAATACATCTCTCCAAAATACGCAACACAAGGTCTTTCCCCTCAATGCAGCAGATAATGAACAGAGCACTCATTCATCTCATTCATTGTACACATGCCAAGCTGCATGTAGTGTACTTAACAGTCTACAGCAAATGAGAAGGAGTGGTACTTCATTACAATGCTCGGTGTTGATTCACTGAGAGCAAACGTGACATATAAGCTCCATCGCCTTTGGGCATGGTCACACCAGTAAAGCAAATCTTTCAAATGTGGAAAGGGGATTTTCCAGTCTTTGAATGTTGGGCGAGTAAAACTGTAAATATGCCACATCTGGACATACAAAGGTTTACTACGTAATGAGAAATAGCATTAAAGTATTATAATTTAAACACAAGACAAGGCAAAAGACTGTTGATTGCTCTATTATTGTCATTTATATGATGCTGCAATGTCAAAAATAGCCTATTGCTACTACACAGCCTACGTTTCTTTTTAGCTGAATTTTGAAAGAAAAGAACCCCCAGTATGACAAATACCTGTAAAAATATATTAGTGCCAGAAAAGACCCCCATTACATATCATATCACATTTCATATGTAGGCGCTGACCTTTTACTACTTAACGTTAGGACTGAACACATTCCACCCATTCGGCAACAAAAATCTTTTTTTTTTCTGGCCAGAATATATTCAAATATATGCTAAATATATGTTGTAAACAGCATAGCTTAAGCAAAAATATTTTTCAATTTGAAAATACAGTTTGTTTAAACATTCAAATGCTTAAATATATTACATTATATTGTGCAAGAAAATATATATATATATTTTTTAATATATATGTATACTTTTGTACCATTGCCACCTTCAACTCAAGTGTAGGCCTACCTGAGAAACCCATACCTCAAAATGGGACATTGTCAAGCACTCAAGTTGAAAACACAACACGGAAGTAACCTAAAAAAACCAAGTTAATTATATTGTGAACAATAAACCCAAATGATTATATCTAAATTCAGAACAATGAAGAAATATTCACTTCTATTACTTATTTACACATGGTAGACCTATCACAACTATATTTGAAGCAAACAGTGAAAGTTGAATGATAAACACCATTAGCTACCCGCTAGTTTTAACCCTATACTGTTTCCGATTCCAATCCTCCACTCTGTTTCAATTGAGAATAGAATCTCAACAGCAGTTTATGAGCACTATTCATTTATAGCATACCTTTAAAGGGGTCTTATGATGCCATTTCAAATGTTCCTTTCTCTTTGGAGTGTTACAAGCTGTTTGTGCATAGATAAGATCCCTAAAGTCGCAAAGACTAAAGTCTCAAACCCAAAGAGATATTTTTTATAAAAGTTAAGACTCGTACATAATAATGTACAGTATGTGGAAAATAATGTGTTTTTTTTACCTTAAACCGCATAAACACATTGCATTACACCAAATACACAACATAATGTTCTTTTCAACAATGTCATATGACCCCTTTAAAGGTGACATATCATGAAAATCTGACTTTTCCGGGTTTTAAGTGCTATAATCAGGTCTCCGGTGCATATCTACCAACCTAGGAAACATGAAAAAGATTAACCCAGTCACTTTGTTTTGGTAAGCCTTTTTTTTGCAAGTATCTGAAAAAAAAGAGCTCGTCTGATTTCGCTCCCCTAGCGAGGTTGCAAAGGGATCTCATTATAATATTACCGCCCCTTAATCTGTAAATTTCCACTCACGCGCTGTCATTTCGATTTCGCAAGCGACAACGGTGTACCAGTTTTAACGCCATGGCTAAAGTTTGAGCAAAACACGCTAACTGTTCTGTCTTTGGCTGCACTGACGAGCACAGAACACTATTTAGAGTCCCAGTCTCAGAGGAGACAACAGAGCAGTGGATTTAATAATTTATTTACTGTATATGGCTGCTGCCACACAGATCTAAAATAAACATGCGATTTATTTCCCAGCTGTTTACCTTCACAGACATAACCGACTGTTTAGCTCATGTGTGTTTTTAACATAAACTTGTGTATGAATGAGAATTTAGTTTAGTACTCACATGCTGTGACAGCTGCTTTCTTTCTGTAAGTGTGCTTCAGATGTGTGCACTCAGAAAACCGTATAGCAGAAGTTTAAACTAATATGGTTTAAAACGCATGATTTCAGTGGGACAAACATGATAATCTGAACCAAAACAGATGTTTTTAGCAGGTACGAGCTGTAATGTAGCAGCCCTGTTCTGGAAAAGGGGGCGGGGAGCTACAGATCATTTGCATTTAAAGAGGCACGAAAAACAGCGGTTTCTTCTTCCACTCAAAATTGGCATTTTCAAAATGATATAATAAATGATCTGTGGGGTATTTTGAGCTGAAACTTCACAGACACTTTCTGGGGACACCAAAGACTTATATTACATATTGTAAAAATGGGCATAATATGTATCCTTTAAGCTAATTAACTGAAAACAATGGTTGTTAATTTTTCTAAGGTGAAGCATTAACGCTCTCGGATACTCACGTAACCTCGGTTCCCTGAGATGAGGGAACGAGACATTGCATTACTATGCTTATGGGGAAACCCTTCCTCCAAATACTACTGAAGCCTATTGAATCACGCCAGTGAAACTGGCCAATGGCATTCAAGCGCGCGAAATATGAGGGCACTTGTACGTCATCCATTCAGAATTTTGACTGAAGCAACTTGGCATTCTAAGACCCTGAGCTAGTTGACACGGCAGTAAGTGCAATGTCTCGTTCCCCCATCTCAGGGAACTGAGGTTACGTGAGTAACCGAGAGCGTACCCTTTCGATTCGTTCACTTCGACATTCGACATATGCTTATGGAGAACGTATAAAATCCTGCCGTGTTACAGCGATGGATCCTAGCTCGACTAACTATGTCAAGTTTCACATACGGAACCGTAATGAGAGCGGTAATGATATTGGCGCTCTTGGTAAACGCAGTTCTGACATGACAACTCTCGGAGGGATTGGCATGGTAATGTACATGACAATGTTAATGTATTTGGTCTTGGTAGAATAGATCTGCTACGCTGCTGCTGCAGCAGAGCAAGTACCGAGACTTGCTACTGCCAATACATCCACAACAAGGTGGAGGGTTTCTGAAGCAAGCTGCAACTGCTACGGCAAGCACTAGTCATATATTTGAATGTTGAGCAGCAAACTCATTGGCTCGAGAAGAGAACGGAAGAGAACCAATCAGCTGTGCCATGTGATAATAATGTCATTAGGTCAGACTGAGTTAGACCCATCGGACTGCGCCATATAGAGTTTCATGCCAGAACTCTGTATTTAAGTCTACAGGACCTAGTCGAAACCATGTTAAAGTCAAATGGGGCGCAGCGACTAGGAGATGCTGCGTCACACCAGGGGCAGAGTTAACACTGGTAAAACAGAAAATATGAAATGGTGCCGTTCCTTGTGCTTGAGAGAGGAGGTCTCTCTTTAGTGGGATAGTCCATGAGGGAGGGGGGTCTATCAGCATCACCACTAGTTCTGGGAACCACGGCTGCTTAGGCCATTCTGTGCCACTAACAGAACAGATTCCCTTTCCTCTCTAATTTTGCAAAGCATGCAAGGCAGAAGTTTCACTGGAGAAAAGGCATACTTGTGTATTTTCGGCCAGCTGTGCACTAGTGCATCCACTCCCAGGGAAGACCGTGTCAGTGAATAAAACAGCGGGCAGTGAGTATTCTCCGCTGATGCGAAGAGATCCACCTCTGCCCTGCCGAACACATTCCAAATCATATTGACTGTCAAAGGGTGCAATCTCCACTCTCCGTGGATCACCCTGCCCTTTGACAGTAAGTCTGCGCCATGATTCAGGCGTCTGGGGACATGTACTGCCCGGATGGAGAGGAGGTGTTGATCTGCCCACAGAAGAAGGTCTCTCGGCAGCTGCAGCAGCGGCCGTGAGCTCACAACCCCTTGGTGATTTATAAATGCTACCACTGTCATGTTGTCCATCCTGATGAGAACGTGACGGTGGAGAATGTCCGGGAGAAAGCACTGAAGCGCAAGGTGTACAGCACGGAGCTCCAGACAGTTTATGTGCCACAACTTTTCTGACATT
This sequence comes from Sinocyclocheilus grahami, assembly GCF_001515645.1. Lineage (NCBI taxonomy): Eukaryota > Metazoa > Chordata > Actinopteri > Cypriniformes > Cyprinidae > Sinocyclocheilus > Sinocyclocheilus grahami. The sequence goes on along the minus strand of NW_015506265.1, from coordinate 361,645 downwards.
TCTTTTTTGACCACATCCCGAAGACTGGTCTGACATCGTGCATGGCTCCCCAGCCCGTGCTCGATGCATTTGTCGTAACAGTCTTTCTCTGGATCACTTGGCCAATAGGAACACCCCGACGATACAGAGTCGTATCACACCAAGGGGTCAGCGCTTCAAGCAGTTGCGCAAGGTGCCATGCGCTCTGTGGCACGCAACTTTTCAGCCAGAGTTGAAGCGGTCGCATATGTAGGAGTCCTAATTTGCACACTGTTGAGGCGGCAGCCATCTGGCCGAGCGTCCTCTCAAAGCATTTCAGCGGTGGAGAGTATCCTAACTTGAAGACTGTGAGAGAGCTGATCAGTTTTTGTGAGCGCTCCTCCGACAGACTCGCTCGCATATTGATTGAAATCAGCTCCACTCCTAAATATTATATGTTCTGGCTCAGTACCAGCATGATCTTTTGCATATTCACAGTTCAGTGTTTCTTGATGACCACGAAAATAACTAAAAATACTCCTTCATTTTTGATCGTACAGATAAGAAAAAGGTATCATTTGAAACTGCAAAAGGTCTACTTTTATTTGTGTATAGTCATAACAACAACAAACAGTATGCTTTTGTAAAATAAAGAAAATAAATAGGGTGCGCTCTCTGCCGACTTGGTCTCTGTCATCTCTCTTCACAGACATGTAAGTAAAACAACCTGAATCTCCGCGAATACTTGCCTCAAAGACATAAGAAATATATGTATAGAAAGCCTGAAATGTCTACTTTTAAATGAAGTAAGTCACATCCAAAACAAATATTTTCTGTTAAGGTAATCCATATGTCTAGTAATCCCGATGTCCATTTTTCTGGTTCATTATCTCTAGTGCGATCACGCCCACGAGCCGATCGCGCTTTTCAAATTCTAAACATCCACGTGAGACACGCGCACATGTAAATGCCCGCATCGCCTCCGCGTAAATAAACGAGTTAATTTTGTTTCTGGAAGAAGAGGCACTGAGAGGAATAACCCATAATTTACCTAAGAAAAAGAACACAACGCGATGCTTTGCGCGACGCAGCTAGATCCAGTGGAGAATATCATTCTGATGAGTAGCCTAAGATTACTTGCATCTGTTGTTATTGTGACATAACTTGTACACATTTTACTAGTTAGACTTTTCCCAGACTATAAGTCCTGACTACATGTATGAAATCAAGTGAAACATTTTGAAATATGTGTCATTTCATTGTCTAAATGTCTCACAACGCCAGGATGTTTAATGTTTTATAACAGATGTTAATAAAAATAACAATTTGGTCCCTCGATATTCTCTTTGCCACCGTGAAATTTTCTCCGTCTCTCCAAGTGTAAATAAATACGGCCGGGAAGTAAGAAAACACACAGTCCATGTATTCTCAATACTTCAATTTATTCACAGAAATACAGATCTTATATAGGCATGTCGAGGGGAGTTTTTACCCTCTTAACCAATGAGGATAGGGTGACATACCCATACAGGATGTTTTTCCCAAGAACATGTGTTTTGTATAAAATTGCCACATATACAGAAAAACATATCCATATAAGGAATAGACTTCCTGGCGACAGAGGCTGAACCCCCCTTATAAATCAGCACAAACTCCTTTACCTTGAATATTGAGTAAGAGACATTCAAACACCATACAAGAGAGAGAGAGAACAGATAGAGGAGGGGTGATTCAGAGAAGGAGAGAGAAAGTGAGAAAGGAGGGGTACGGCATCAAAAGACAGAG
>NW_015506265.1:357539-358322 GCF_001515645.1 Sinocyclocheilus grahami | reverse complement strand
GTTACACGACTTGGCTATTCCATCGTGCACCTCCGAGAAAAAGGGGCCAGGCCTCCGCGGGATGTCCTTTCAGCCACGGTCCAACTGGTGGTACCACTCGTCCAGACGGCTTCTAGCCAGTGCCCACTCCAAACCGAGCTCGTCAACCGCCTTGGTCAGGATGCTTAGGAGCTCGACATCACTATGATGGAGGTCCCCCACGTCGCTGCCGTGGGCCGCAGTGTAATCCAGCGGGCTGTTGGACCACTCCTCCCTCGCAGATGCTTCCACCGAAATGGCATCATCTTCATCCTCAGCGTCCTCCATGGCACTGAAAGACATCATATCTCGCACGCCGGGGGAGGGACGGAGATCAGCGGTCATGAAGTGCACTGGAAGGGAACCTGCACCAGTGGCGTGAGGAGCGCGTGGGCACTGAGCCAGCGCGAGCTCGTCACCTGACCCGGACAGATCCACATCGGAAGCTCGCAGCACTTTACTCTTTGGCTCAAAAGAGGCTGCAGAGAAAGAGCACGGCAGAGCTATTTGGGTGAGTTCATTACCTTGGACGATGGCAACACGGAGCCTGAGAGTCCGAAGGCTCATATCTCCGCAGTGGGGGCAGTCCGACCCCCCAAGCTCCACTTCTGCGAGGGCGCGACCCAGGCAAAAGACGCATGATTTGTGGCCATCTGAGAGTTCGATTGGCTCCGCGCAGTAGAGACAATCGCGAGAGGTCATCCTTGTCCGAAGCTCACTGGAACACAGCAGGGGAGAGAAGGCGTATCCGCTGCAGCGTGTAGA
>NW_015506265.1:354026-354740 GCF_001515645.1 Sinocyclocheilus grahami | reverse complement strand
TGCAAAACATTAACACTTAATTTCAACATTTACTATGCTTTCAGAGTCTGAAGCAAAGCATGAGTACTAAAATTCTGCTGTGACTAATTTTTATCTGTTTAATATAATCAACTACTATGTTCAAATAACATTTGAGTTTAATATTTGAGTGAAATGCACTAGTACATTTGACTGTTTGGTTTATTAAGTCTTTCAGTTTCAGTATTTTATAATGTTATGAATATCTGAAATATTTGTGGGTCTGGGACAGCGTTCCCAGTTTGAGAGAGAGATGGAAAAAAAGTGAACCTTTTGGACATATGAGCAAACAGACACAGAACACTTTTCCCAGATGTTGTCACTCAATGTGTAAACACATCTAGCAGGAGGAATACCAGCATCCTTCCTTGCGTTACATTTCCTCTATTGAAAAGAAATAATAGGTGTTAATGCATCTCAAATGTTAAACCACCTTGCTAGAAACACCAAGTTGTTGTTTTCCAAGGAACACATCCATTCATTCATCCATTCTTTAAATCGTTTATCCTCATGTAAGGTCACAGGGATGTTGGAGCCTGTTCAATACAAATCTTTTTTTTCTTTAATGTTGCATTTGGCAATCTACTATTTACAAATCCTGCCATGCATTTTGAATACGCCCTAGATCTAAAAATGGCAAGAGAACAAAAAGCAAGTGCTACTGACAGAATACACAACGCTGTCAGCACAGTCATC